>NC_051154.1:3581185-3790591 GCF_013339745.2 Dermacentor silvarum | reverse complement strand
ATGCTTGTGGTAATCACACTTTTCCATTTGCGTATCTCGTTGCCTAGCAGGGGGCGTTTCTTGCCACCATGATGTTGCGATCACGCTCAGCAAACTAGACGGTTTGGTTGCGCAGCCGTTCTTCTTATGCCTATCCTCCGAGCATTGATGCCCTTTCTTATTCAAATAATAAATGTCTTCTAAGTAATGGTAATTTTAAAAAAATTCAATGCCAAATACGGTAAATTTCTTGCAAAAGCGGTTTATGCTCTGTGGTAATCACACTTTTCCATTTGCGTATCTCGTTGCCTAGCAGGGGGCGTATCTTGCCACCATGATGTTGCGATCTTGCTCAGCAAACTAAACGGTTTGGTTGTGCTGCCGTTCTTCTTATGCCTATCCTCCGAGCATTGATGCTCTTTCTTATTCAAATAATAAATGTCTTCGAAGTAATGGTAATTTTAAAGAAAATTCAATGCCAAATACGGTAAATTTCTTGCAAAAGCGGTTTATGCTCTGTGGTAATCACACTTTTCCATTTGCGTATCTCGTTGCCTAGCAGGGGGCGTTTCTTGCCACCATGATGTTGCGATCACGCTCAGCAAACTAGACGGTTTGGTTGCGCAGCCATTCTTCTTATGCCTATCCTCCGAGCATTGATGCCCTTTCTTATTCAAATAATAAATGTCTTCTAAGTAATGGTAATTTTAAAGAAAATTCAATGCCAAATACGGTAAATCTCTTGCAAAAGCGGTTTATGCTCTGTGGTAATCACACTTTTCCATTTGCGTATCTCGTTGCCTAGCAGGGGGCGTTTCTTGCCACCATGATGTTGCAATCACGCTCAGCAAACTAGACGGTTTGGTTGCGCAGCCGTTCTTCTTATGCCTATCCTCCGAGCATTGATGCCCTTTCTTATTCAAATAATAAATGTCTTCTAAGTAATGGTAATTTTAAAGAAAATTCAATGCCAAATACGGTAAATTTCTTGCAAAAACCGTTTATGCTCTGTGGTAATCACACTTTTCCATTTGCGTATCTCGTTGCCTAGCAGGGGGCGTATCTTGCCACCATGATGTTGCAATCACGCTCAGCAAACTAGACGGTTTGGTTGCGCAGCCGTTCTTCTTATGCCTATCCTCCGAGCATTGATGCCCTTTCTTATTCAAATAATAAATGTCTTCAAAGTAATAGTATTTTAAAAAATTCAATGCCAAATACGGTAAATTTCTTGAAAAACGGTTTATGCTCTGTGGTAATCACACTTTTCCATTTGCGTATCTCGTTGCCTAGCAGGGGGCGTTTCTTGCCACCATGATGTTGCGATCACGCTCAGCAAACTAGACGGTTTGGTTGCGCAGCCATTCTTCTTATGCCTATCCTCCGAGCATTGATGCCCTTTCTTATTCAAATAATAAATGTCTTCAAAGTAATAGTATTTTAAAAAATTCAATGCCAAATACGGTAAATTTCTTGCAGAAGCGGTTTATGCTCTCTGGTAATCACACTTTTCCATTTGCGTATCTCGTTGCCTAGCAGGGGGCGTATCTTGCCACCATGATGTTGCAATCACGCTCAGCAAACTAGACGGTTTGGTTGCGCAGCCGTTCTTCTTATGCCTATCCTCCGAGCATTGATGCCCTTTCTTATTCAAATAATAAATGTCTTCAAAGTAATAGTATTTAAAAAAATTTAATGCCAAATACGGTAAATTTCTTAAAAAACGGTTTATGCTCTGTGGTAATCACACTTTTCCATTTGCGTATCTCGTTGCCTAGCAGGGGGCGTTTCTTGCCACCATGATGTTGCGATCACGCTCACCAAACTAGACGGTTTGGTTGCGCAGCCATTCTTCTTATGCCTATCCTCCGAGCATTGATGCCCTTTCTTATTCAAATAATAAATGTCTTCTAAGTAATGGTAATTTTAAAGAAAATTCAATGCCAAATACGGTAAATCTCTTGCAAAAGCGCTTTATGCTCTGTGGTAATCACACTTTTCCATTTGCGTATCTCGTTGCCTAGCAGGGGGCGTTTCTTGCCACCATGATGTTGAGATCACGCTCAGCAAACTAGACGGTTTGGTTGAACTGCCGTTCTTCTTATGCCTATCCTCCGAGCATTGATGCCCTTTCTTATTCAAATAATAAATGTCTTCTAAGTAATGGTAATTTTAAAGAAAATTCAATGCCAAATACGGTAAATTTCTTGCAAAAGCGGTTTATGCTCTGTGGTAATCACACTTTTCCATTTGCGTATCTCGTTGCCTAGCAGGGGGCGTATCTTGCCACCATGATGTTGCGATCACGCTCAGCAAACTAGACGGTTTGGTTGCGCAGCCGTTCTTCTTATGCCTATCCTCCGAGCATTGATGCCCTTTCTTATTCAAATAATAAATGTCTTCTAAGTAATGGTAATTTTAAAGAAAATTCAATGCCAAATACGGTAAATTTCTTGCAAAAGCGGTTTATGCTCTGTGGTAATCACACTTTTCCATTTGCGTATCTCGTTGCCTAGCAGGGGGCGTTTCTTGCCACCATGATGTTGCGATCACGCTCAGCAAACTAGACGGTTTGGTTGCGCAGCCATTCTTCTTATGCCTATCCTCCGAGCATTGATGCCCTTTCTTATTCAAATAATAAATGTCTTCTAAGTAATGGTAATTTTAAAGAAAATTCAATGCCAAATACGGTAAATTTCTTGCAAAAGCGGTTTATGCTCTGTGGTAATCACACTTTTCCATTTGCGTATCTCGTTGCCTAGCAGGGGGCGTATCTTGCCACCATGATGTTGCGATCACGCTCAGCAAACTAGACGGTTTGGTTGCGCAGCCGTTCTTCTTATGCCTATCCTCCGAGCATTGATGCCCTTTCTTATTCAAATAATAAATGTCTTCTAAGTAATGGTAATTTTAAAGAAAATTCAATGCCAAATACGGTAAATTTCTTGCAAAAGCGGTTTATGCTCTGTGGTAATCACACTTTTCCATTTGCGTATCTCGTTGCCTAGCAGGGGGCGTTTCTTGCCACCATGATGTTGCGATCACGCTCAGCAAACTAGACGGTTTGGTTGCGCAGCCGTTCTTCTTATGCCTATCCTCCGAGCATTGATGCCCTTTCTTATTCAAATAATAAATGTCTTCTAAGTAATGGTAATTTTAAAGAAAATTCAATGCCAAATACGGTAAATTTCTTGCAAAAGCGGTTTATGCTCTGTGGTAATCACACTTTTCCATTTGCGTATCTCGTTGCCTAGCAGGGGGCGTATCTTGCCACCATGATGTTGCAATCACGCTCAGCAAACTAGACGGTTTGGTTGCGCAGCCGTTCTTCTTATGCCTATCCTCCGAGCATTGATGCCCTTTCTTATTCAAATAATAAATGTCTTCTAAGTAATGGTAATTTTAAAGAAAATTCAATGCCAAATACGGTAAATTTCTTGCAAAAGCGGTTTATGCTCTGTGGTAATCACACTTTTCCATTTGCGTATCTCGTTGCCTAGCAGGGGGCGTTTCTTGCCACCATGATGTTGCGATCACGCTCAGCAAACTAGACGGTTTGGTTGCGCAGCCATTCTTCTTATGCCTATCCTCCGAGCATTGATGCCCTTTCTTATTCAAATAATAAATGTCTTCTAAGTAATGGTAATTTTAAAGAAAATTCAATGCCAAATACGGTAAATTTCTTGCAAAAGCGGTTTATGCTCTGTGGTAATCACACTTTTCCATTTGCGTATCTCGTTGCCTAGCAGGGGGCGTATCTTGCCACCATGATGTTGCGATCACGCTCAGCAAACTAGACGGTTTGGTTGCGCAGCCGTTCTTCTTATGCCTATCCTCCGAGCATTGATGCCCTTTCTTATTCAAATAATAAATGTCTTCTAAGTAATGGTAATTTTAAAGAAAATTCAATGCCAAATACGGTAAATTTCTTGCAAAAGCGGTTTATGCTCTGTGGTAATCACACTTTTCCATTTGCGTATCTCGTTGCCTAGCAGGGGGCGTTTCTTGCCACCATGATGTTGCGATCACGCTCAGCAAACTAGACGGTTTGGTTGCGCAGCCGTTCTTCTTATGCCTATCCTCCGAGCATTGATGCCCTTTCTTATTCAAATAATAAATGTCTTCTAAGTAATGGTAATTTTAAAGAAAATTCAATGCCAAATACGGTAAATTTCTTGCAAAAGCGGTTTATGCTCTGTGGTAATCACACTTTTCCATTTGCGTATCTCGTTGCCTAGCAGGGGGCGTATCTTGCCACCATGATGTTGCGATCACGCTCAGCAAACTAGACGGTTTGGTTGCGCAGCCGTTCTTCTTATGCCTATCCTCCGAGCATTGATGCCCTTTCTTATTCAAATAATAAATGTCTTCTAAGTAATGGTAATTTTAAAAGAAAATTCAATGCCAAATACGGTAAATTTCTTGCAAAAGCGGTTTATGCTCTGTGGTAATCACACTTTTCCATTTGCGTATCTCATTGCCTAGCAGGGGGCGTTTCTTTCCACCATGATGTTACGATCTTGCTCAGCAAACTTAACGGTTTGGTTGCGCAGCCGTTCTTCTTATGCCTATCCTCCGAGCATTGATGCCCTTTCTTATTCAAATAATAAATGTCTTCTAAGTAATGGTAATTTTAAAGAAAATTCAATGCCAAATACGGTAAATTTCTTGCAAAAGCGGTTTATGCTCTGTGGTAATCACACTTTTCCATTTGCGTATCTCGTTGCCTAGCAGGGGGCGTTTCTTGCCACCATGATGTTGCGATCTTGCTCAGCAAACTAAACGGTTTGGTTGCGCAGTCCGTTCTTCTTATGCCTATCCTCCGAGCATTGATGCCCTTTCTTATTCAAATAATAAATGTCTTCTAAGTAATGGTAATTTTAAAGAAAATTCAATGCCAAATACGGTAAATTTCTTGCAAAGCGGTTTATGCTCTGTGGTAATCACACTTTTCCATTTGCGTATCTCGTTGCCTAGCAGGGGGCGTATCTTGCCACCATGATGTTGCGATCTTGCTCAGCAAACTAAACGGTTTGGTTGCGCTGCCGTTCTTCTTATGCCTATCCTCCGAGCATTGATGCTCTTTCTTATTCAAATAATAAATGTCTTCTAAGTAATGGTAATTTTAAAGAAAATTCAATGCCAAATACGGTAAATTTCTTGCAAAAGCGGTTTATGCTCTGTGGTAATCACACTTTTCCATTTGCGTATCTCGTTGCCTAGCAGGGGGCGTTTCTTGCCACCTGATGTTGCGATCACGCTCACCAAACTAGACGGTTTGGTTGCGCAGCCATTCTTCTTATGCCTATCCTCCGCGCATTGATGCCCTTTCTTATTCAAATAATAAATGTCTTCTAAGTAATGGTAATTTTAAAGAAAATTCAATGCCAAATACGGTAAATCTCTTGCAAAAGCGGTTTATGCTCTGTGGTAATCACACTTTTCCATTTCCGTATCTCGGTGCCTAGCAGGGGGCGTGTCTTGCCGCCATGATGTTGCAATCACGCTCAGCAAACTAGACGGTTTGGTTGCGCAGCCGTTCTTCTTAGGCCTATCCTCCGAGCATTGATGCCCTTTCTTATTCAAATAATAAATGTATTCTAAGTAATGGTAATTTTAAAGAAAATTCAATGCCAAATACGGTAAATTTCTTGCAAAAACCGTTTATGCTCTGTGGTAATCACACTTTTCCTTTTGCGTATCTCGTTGCCTAGCAGGGGGCGTATCTTGCCACCATGATGTTGCAATCACGCTCAGCAAACTAGACGGTTTGTTTGCCCAGCCGTTCTTCTTATGCCTATCCTCCGAGCGTTGATGCCCTTTCTTATTCAAATAATAAATGTCTTCAAAGTAATAGTATTTTTAAAAAATTCAATGCCAAATACGGTAAATTTCTTGCAGAAGCGGTTTATGCTCTCTGGTAATCACACTTTTCCATTTGCGTATCTCGTTGCCTAGCAGGGGGCGTTTCTTGCCACCATGATGTTGCGATCACACTCAGCAAACTAGACGGTTTGGTTGCGCAGCCATTCTTCTTATGCCTATCCTCCGAGCATTGATGCCCTTTCTTATTCAAATAATAAATGTCTTCAAAGTAATAGTATTTTAAAAAATTCAATGCCAAATACGGTAAATTTCTTGCAGAAGCGGTTTATGCTCTCTGGTAATCACACTTTTCCATTTGCCTATCTCGTTGCCTAGCAGGGGGCGTATCTTGCCACCATGATGTTGCAATCACGCTCAGCAAACTAGACGGTTTGGTTGCGCAGCCATTCTTCTTATGCCTATCCTCCGACCATTGATGCCCTTTCTTATTCAAATAATAAATGTCTTCAAAGTAATAGTATTTTTAAAAAATTCAATGCCAAATACGGTAAATTTCTTGCAGAAGCGGTTTATGCTCTCTGGTAATCACACTTTTCCATTTGCGTATCTCGTTGCCTAGCAGGGGGCGTTTCTTGCCACCATGATGTTGCGATCACGCTCAGCAAACTAGACGGTTTGGTTGCGCAGCCATTCTTCTTATGCCTATCCTCCGAGCATTGATGCCCTTTCTTATTCAAATAATAAATGTCTTCGAAGTAATGGTAATTTTAAAGAAAATTCAATGCCAAATACGGTAAATTTCTTGCAGAAGCGGTTTATGCTCTCTGGTAATCACACTTTTCCATTTGCGTATCTCGTTGCCTAGCAGGGGGCGTTTCTTGCCACCATGATGTTGAGATCACGCTCAGCAAACTAGACGGTTTGGTTGAACTGCCGTTCTTCTGATGCCTATCCTCCGAGCATTGATGCCCTTTTTTATTCAAATAATAAATGTCTTCTAAGTAATGGTAATTTTAAAGAAAATTCAATGCCAAATACGGTAAATTTCTTGAAAAAGCGGTTTATGCTCTGTGGTGATCACACTTTTCCATTTGCGTATCTCGTTGCCTAGCAGGGGGCGTATCTTGCCACCATGATGTTGCGATCACGCTCAGCAAACTAGACGGTTTGGTTGCGCAGCCGTTCTTCTTATGCCTATCCTCCGAGCATTGATGCCCTTTCTTATTCAAATAATAAATGTCTTCTAAGTAATGGTAATTTTAAAGAAAATTCAATGCCAAATACGGTAAATTTTTTGCAAAAGCGGTTTATGCTCTGTGGTAATCACACTTTTCCATTTGCGTATCTCATTGCCTAGCAGGGGGCGTTTCTTGCCACCATGATGTTGCGATCTTGCTCAGGAAACTAAACGGTTTGGTTGCGCAGTCGTTCTTCTTATGCCTATCCTCCGAGCATTGATGCCCTTTCTTATTCAAATACTAAATGTCTTCTAAGTAATGGTAATTTTAAAGAAAATTCAATGCCAAATGCGGTAAACTTCTTGCAAAAGCGGTTTATGCTCTGTGGTAATCACACTTTTCCATTTGCGTATCTCGTTGCCTAGCAGGGGGCGTTTCTTGCCACCATGATGTATCAATCACGCTCAGCAAACTAGACGGTTTGGTTGCGCAGCCGTTCTTCTTATGCCTATCCTCCGAGCATTGATGCCCTTTCTTATTCAAATAATAAATGTATTCTAAGTAATGGTAATTTTAAAGAAAATTCAATGCCAAATACGGTAAATTTCTTGCAAAAGCGGTTTACGCTCTGTGGTAATCACACTTTTCCATTTGCGTATCTCGTTGCCTGGCAGGTTTCTTGCCACCATAATTTTGCGATGTGCCTTGCAACCTCACCGGCTACAATCCGTATAATTTATAGTCACCAAAGAGGATGAAGGCGAAAGCACGAGACATTCATCAAATTACTGGACATTCTCATTCGAATGCATTGTTACATCTTATTTCTTGTTTTCTCCCACCAAAGGTGGCGGGTTCGTCTGCCTTAACTCTGTCCTAATTAACTGTGCCTTAATTAGCCTTGCCCTAATTAACACTAATGGTCGTGGGTTTGACTCCCACCAATGGTCGTTGGTTTTGGTGCCACTTTTTGGCAGCACAGAATTTTGGTGCCGTAACGCCGGACATCGGATTTTTCGGCCCATGTGCCATCTAAGGCTTTCCCGTTAAGATGTAAAATTTATTTTGTGATTTTCTACTAATTAGTCGATTATGGATTTCAATTTCTGATACGAGTAATATCCGCCACTTCGAGTAATCCAACTCAAGATATCTGCTGGAAGTTAAAAATTCTGTATGGTCTAAAAGACGTCTACCTGCCGCTCCCGGGAACCAGGCTGGCCGGCTTATAAAACTCAAGATGCGATAAATAAAAAAATATGGGGTTTTGCGTGCCAAAACCACGATCTGATTATGAGGCACGCCGTAGTGTGGGACTCCGGAATGATTTGGACCATCTGGGGTTTGTTAAAGTGCACCTAAATCTTAGTACACGGGTTTTTTCGCATTTCGCCCCCACCGAAATGCGACCGCCGTGGCTGGGATTCGATCCAGCGACCTCGTGCTTAGCAGCCGAACAGCATAGCCACTGAGCAACCACGGCGGGTAAGATGAGATAAAAAGACGAATAGAATGTTGTGTATTGTGTTTGGGTAGGGTTTCATTTATCGTAGATACACCATTGGGGATTGGATTTTTTGGGCATAAGGCAGTGAGATCTATTATGGCGAGAAAGGTGTTTTGCGGCAGTGTGCTTTTAGTATTAATGTCCGCTATTATTTTCAGTATGTGTGGGTATCTTGTACAACGAGACAAGTGTTCTGGGTAAGTCACCATGGAAGTGGCTGAGGAATATGGAGAGGTTCTTGGTTCACTAGTGTTGAGGATTGGGTGAGGGGCTCTCGGTCGGAATGTATTGATTTGTTACGAATGGTCACCCTGTGATATTCGTGGATTTATACTTCAGTGGGCGGTATTTTATGTATTTTTGGCAGAAGGTAGAAGACTTTACTTGCTTGGCTTAAGAAATTGAAAATCTGATGGTATTATTGGCCAAGATTGATTTCAGTTTGTTCGTCATTGTCAGGGTGTGTGGTATTGCTGAATTGTTTCATAACTTGTGTCTATGGTTGTTGTGCGCGAGTATCGTGCTTGTCTAAGTGCCAAACAACCAAGCTTCGGCCATGATTAATATCTTCGCGGGCCGAGATGATACGGCTCTTGTTTTAGGTTTTTTAGGATTGAAATGTAATTGCTGTGGTGATATGGAGGTGAAGTTATATGGCTTGCTCTGGTTCAGGATGCCGAGTGGATTGTGCTCTCAGCAGCTTTGTCACTGAGTCTGGTACACTGTTGTCTGCGAAAACATTTGTAATGTGTTGTGAAAATTCTGTGCGGTCATTGTTCCAATTAATTTATTGTGTTGTTCGCGGGACCAAAAATAGAGCCCTTGCGGAGTCAACTTATTTCCTCGATGCTTGAAGTGTTCGTCATTGTGAGACCAGTTTTCTTTCCGACTGTGTCCCACCGAAAATCCCGGCTGCAGTCTAAAAATGTGGGCCACTGGGCTTGTGCCGATGTTCGCCTCCTTGATCACGGAGCATGTGCCACTTGATATGCGCGGACTGTCCCCCCTCCGCTGCCGTGCATAACGACGCCTTCCGGCGCATACTTGGATGCTCATCGTAGATGAGTTCTAACCCGAGTCTTTTTGAAATGTCTGCACCATTAGACAGGTTTAGTTATGCGCGGACTATAGCTGTGTCGGTTGTTTCAGCATTTGCATTACCTATTGCCGTGGCTGTTTTCGCTGAAGGCTTTAACCGTTTTGATTAAAGGGGATTGCTTCGAGTCAATATTTCACTGTTCTTCCGGATTCTGTCAGAGCACGAAGCTTTAAGGGCCGACCGCAATGCTTGAAGAGGATTCCGATTATCGGCCATTGTCAAAGCATCCCAACACATTTCCTGTTTCACAGTGGCGCTGGATTAATCAAGTCTGCACTGGAATGAGGTTTCCTCTTTCGGAATAATTAAGCTTGCCTGAGCAGCATAAACACAATGGAGATTGTTCTGCTTTGCATAATGGGGCCGTTGGGCGGCGCACCTAATGTCGGCATCCGCAACAACCTCTCGGAATACATTAGTCACGCCACGGACGTGATCCACATTCCCGGCAATGAGGGTTGGGTGCTTTTATTTCACTCCTGCACGAACTGTCGAAAGAGTTTACTGCGATAGAACGTTTCTTTTATCTGCGTGGCTGCGACTAAAGCGAAGGCCGTGCAGTGAAGGGACGTCACTGTGGTCACGATTGAAGGGCGGGAGTGTGTTTGAGCGGGAGTCAGTATATGATGTGTGAGGGGCAGTGACGTGTATGAGTGGACACGAGTGAGGCTTTCTGGTGCGGGTGGTGAATGAGTTCCTGTCACTTTGAGCATTGAACCGTGAGCGGGTATCAATGCGAGTGATTGACAGTGAATAAGCGCACGTATGAGCGTCAGAGCGGACGAATGCATGTGGCTGTGAATGTGAGTGCCCACGTGTACGAGCTTCAGTGGAAGTGAGCGATTAGACAGTTTTAGTTTAACGTACGTAGAAGCGCCACGTATGTCAAGATCTTGCGGGATCGAAGTGCGCATGCGTAGAATGTAGGCAGCCCCGTCACGTCTCACGTACGCACGCTAAATCTGCGCCTTTGCGTTCCGCGCCCCACGTACGTGACTTGCCCTGCGAGCTGCTCACGCGATATCTCGAAGCAGCCGAGAGTAAAGCCCCTATTATAAAAAGTAGCGCCATTCTTAGATCTTGCCGCCACCGCGCTCACCCCGGCCTTTCCTCCTTGCCGCCTCCTTTCGCCCCAGCCTCCTCCGCTCCCCCATTGGCCAATCCGTGTCACGTGGAAGCACGCGTTGCGCTTTTGTATATTTTTTTTTCTTTCCAGCGCGCTCCGACTGCCATTCTCGAGCCTGTGCGACGAAAGTGCTGTACGCACAAACGGATCAAACGTGTTAAGCCCAGACACACGTACGCTTGCAAACGCGCGCGAGCTCGCGTCCACGCGCCCACGCATGCGCAGACGGTGCGGCACGGCTCGTACGCGTCGAAACGCGGCGCGATCTCGCTGATCAGCTCCTCTCAGTTATCGCGCGCCTGGGCTGCCTCGCGTCGGCGCGCCTGGCTACGCAGCGACGGCGCCGTACATTCAACTCTCAGTTAAGCAGAATTATACCATGCAAGAAAGTGCTTCTTCTTCACTTTTTGTGCTGATCTAACAGCTCCAAAAAGATAACAATTACGTTTATAAATATCGAAGAAGCATTTTGAAGCACTGCCAACAACGAAATTCGAAGTGGCGTCTGCCAAGGTGTAAACAAGTGAGGCCAGTGAGCGCGCGCTGTCGCGCGTATTTGTGGATGCAAACCGCCATTCCTCGCTAGGCGCGGCAACCGCAAGGCGCGTAGACGCGCGCTTACGCGCGTCCGCAAGCGTACGTGCGGTCTGGGCTTTAGGGACAAGAATTTCGTTGTGATGGCATGCTGCTGCGCCTGAAGTTGCCGCAGCCGACAAGGCGAGGGCAAAAGGCTTTTTTTGTTTACCATCCGGCGAGCGCAAACGCTTGCTGCACACTTGATATTTGCGCCGTCTCGCATCGTCGCGTTGCTACTTCCAAAACGGCATTATTAAGACCAGTTACTGACTGACGAAGCAAAATCGCGCCTCAAAAACTTCTGCGCAGGGCGCGATCGAAGTTTTCCTCGGATTTCCTCTGGTAGCGCGTTAGCTGTCGCTTGCCACGACAGGCCCGACGCAGGCGGCGCCACTGTCGATATCGCGCCTCGATCGCGCTACTCGCGCCGAGCGCAATAGTGGAACGGAGGAGCGGGGAAGTGGATGGCGCTACTTTTTATATATAGGGGTTTTAGCCGAGAGCACTTTCAAGATCGCATCCGACCGTGCCGACGGTGCGTGTGATTAGTCACCGTAGTGTTGTGCTGCGTGTTCGCTCTTTTCCAAGTCCACGAGAGCACAGATAATTGATGATCACAAAGAAGGCGTACTTCTATTAGTTCTTCTCACAAAGAAGAAGTAATTCTTAACATGAATTGTCGCAGTGTCGTGAATAAGACTGTCCAGCTCGAGAGCATGCTTTTTTCGCTAGACCCCGACGTGGCCGTACTAACCGAAACTTGGTTAAGCGATGATATATTTGACAGTGAATTCGTACCAAAGAATTATAAAGTGTTACGTAGGGACCCGGATAGAAGAGGGGGAGGTATTGCTGTACTGTATAAATCTTCCATTATGCTGCAGACAATGCCTGATGTTCCCGATGTAGAAAGCGTATTTTGTAAATGATACGTGAATAATTTTAGATATATCATTGCAGCTTTGTACAGACCTCCTAACTCCACTGTTGATAACTTGGAGCGCTTGTCAACTTATATGCATTCATATGTAACGCGAGAAGATAAATTAATACTAACCGGAGATTTCAACCTGCCAAATATCAATTGGGAAGCTTTTTCTTCGTATCTAATTCAGAGTGCAGAAAGTGTTATGACTGATATAGCTTTTACCTTTGATCCACTACAAATTGTGAAGGAGTTCACAAGAATTCAAAATGATTCAAGGTCCATTCTTGATTTGTTTTTTGTAAGTGGCGCCGTAAAAGACTGCATCTCATGTAAAGTAACATCCGGTATTTCTGACCACAAAGCAGTTGTCCTGACGTTGAAAAGTGCTTTGCCCATGACGCCGCAGTGGCCTTGGAGCCACTGAAAAGTGATGTCATGTCCTTTTTCTGCTAGTTGGTGACAAAGGTGCCTTATTTCCAGCACAAGTTGGTCTTGTTGTCCACGACGTAGAGCGGATAGCAGACAATGCAGGGCGGCCTTCGAATCTGTAAATATGCTCCATCTTCGTGGTAAGTCTTCGTGAATCATGTGAAGCGCGCAGCGAAGTGCAGCAAGCTTCGTCGCAGTCGACGTTGTCCGGTGAGAAGTTTGAAACTTAAGGGTCACAGCATTTGCGGGGAAGATCACAGCCCCAGTAGATCCGTCAAGAGTTGTCGAGCCATCAGTGTAAATGTGAAAATGGTCCTTGTATGTCTCGTGCAGCATGAGGAGAGATAGCTGCTTGAGAGCTGGGGACGAGAGTCCTGCTTTCGTTCGAATCCCTGGTACCGAGAGTCGAACTTGTGGACGAGCCAAACACCAAGGAGGTGATAGCAGTCTCTCGGCAGGCGTATAATCTCGAGGGAGGCAGTCACGGTACGCTGATATCGCCTGGCAAAAGGAGGCATTGGGTCGGTCATTCGGCAGAGTGGCGAGGTGATGGAAAGGGGAGCGGGCAATGTGCCTGATGTGTGCTCTGAGCACTTCCAATGTCATATGAGTTGTCACTGGGTAATCTTGAGCTATTGCAATTGTTTCCGCTGTCGATGTGCTTCGTGGCAATCCAAGACAAACCCTTAGTGCCTGCGCCTGAGCACTTTCGATTGTGCGGATGTTGCTTCTGCAGGTATTGCTCAGTACAGGTAAGCTGTATCTCAGATATCCGAGAAACAGTGCCCTGTATAGTTGTAACATTGCGTGTACTGACGCTCCCCACGTTTTCCCTCCAAGAAATTTGAAAACGTGTGAAATGGCCATTAGGCGTTTCTTCAGGTAGGTCACATGGGGACTCCAGCTGAGGTCTCGATCAATGATCACCCCTAAGAATCTATGCGTCCTGGCGTAACAGATGTTTTGCCCATTGATGGATGTGGGGTAAGGCGTCATTGAATTCCGCGTAAACGCGACCAGCGCACATTTCTCAGGTGAAATCTGGAGGCCTTGTTCGCTGAGATACGCCGAAATTGATGTCGCAGATTTTTGAAGTCTCGCGCGTACCTGAGGACGTGTTACACCTGACGTCCACACGCAGATGTCATCAGCATACATTGATATATGGACAGCATTTGGTATGCGTTCCACGAGACCGACAAGAACAAGGTTGAATAGTGTGGGACTCAAGATGCCACCTTGAGGAACACCACAGTATGTGCAGTGCTGAGACGTCGGACCGTACTCGGTCTGCACAAAGAATGACCTCATGTGTAAGTAGTTGCGGGTCCACCGGTACACGCGGCCACCAAGGCGAACCGATTCCAGAGCATCAAGTATGGCATCATGAGCAACATTGTCATAAGCTCCTTTTACGTCCAGAAACATAGCGACTGATAATCGTTTACATCTCTTTTGATGCTGGACGTAAGTTACCAGATCGATGACATTATCGATGGAGCAGCGGAGACGTCGAAAGCCGGCCATAGCATTTGGATAAACTTGGTAGCGTTCCAGGTACCACTCCAATCTGGCAAGGATCATGCGTTCCATCCCCTGCCTGCGCAACTTGCCAGCGCGATTGGGCGGTATGACGCGAGCTCTAGTGGTGACTTGCCAGGTTTGAGGAGTGGCACCAGGCGGCTTTTCTTCCATTCTTGAGGAACGTTTCCATCCTGCAGGATTCATTGAATATATCCAGCAAGGCATTTCGAGCTCGCTCACCCAGGTGGCACAAGATGCGGTACGATATGCCATCTGGTCCAGGAGACGACGACCGATTACACAAAGCAAGAGCCGCATCAAGCTCCTCGGTGGTGAAAGGCAAGTCCAGGCGCGAGTCCCGTGTATGCGGCTCAATGCTATCCGTACCAAGGGGGCCTGTGTAGGTTGATTGACCTGCAATCTTTCTGCAGAAATCTTCCGCTACCTCGATGTCCTCTCGACATTGGAAAAGTGCCAAGGCTTTGAATGGCACGCGTTGTTCGGGAAATGTACGTAGGCCTCGCACGGTTCTCCATGTGTGAGAAAGAGATTTTCGGGGGTCTAGGGATTCACAAAATTTTGCCCACCGTTGAGATTCCAGTTTGGCCATTCGGCGCTGGATTTTCTTTTGCGTGCGTCTGGCTATTCTGAGATCATGGATGGACTTTGTGCGTCGGTATCTTCGGTCGGCCCGCCGACGAATCGCACGGAGTCGCTCTAACTCGACGTCGGATTTGGAGAACCTTGGATTGCATGTCAGCGTGCCCATCGCATTCTGCGTTGCCTCCTTGATAGCTTGCTGAAGGCCAGAAGGGAGACCGTTGCGACAAGCTTCTTCCATGCTGGTTTCGAATGTAGACCAGTCAATTCGCCGTATTGTGTTTGGCGAATGGCAGCTGGCCAAACCCTTGATCTTAAGGTAACTGGGGATATGATCACTCCCGTGTGTCTCTCCCATCCAGAACCTTGGATTGCATGTCAGCGTGCACATCGCATTCTGCGTTGCCTCCTTGATAGCTTGCTGAAGGCCAGAAGGGAGACCGTTGCGACAAGATTCTTCCATGCTGGTTTCGAATGTAGACCAGTCAATTCGCCGGATTGTGTTCGGCGAATGGCAGCTGGCCAAACCCTTGATCTTAAGGTAACTGGGGATGTGATAACTCCCATGTGTCTCAATGTCTAAAAACCACTTTACACGAGTAGCCAAGCGACGTGACACAAAAGCCAAGTCTAAGCAACTGCTGTATGATGAGCCTCGTAAAAAGGTAGGGCTCCCATCATTAAGAAGGGACAGTCCATGGTCAGATGCGAATGAAGCCAGTCGTCGGCCGGTTGCGTTAATTTTAGAGCTTCCCCAGATAGGGTGGTGGGCGTTAAAGTCTCCCGTGATAATCCATGGACCAGGGGTTGCTGTCAAGATGTCTTCTAGTCACTTGCTATCAAACCGGGTTGAAGGGGATAAGTAGGTACCCACCAGTGTAAAGGCTACCTTTTTCTTCTTAACAGTCAGGCAAACATCTGATTCTCATCATGAGGTGGCACTTGCTGAACGACGTAGGTAAGCTCCCGACGAATAAACACAACGACCTTGCTGCTTTCGCTGCAAGTTGAGGAGAAAGCCACGGCTTAAGTGTCTTAAGTGTCTTAAGTGGCTTAAGTGTCTTAAGTTACTAGCTTCTGTGCAGCACAATGTGAATACTTCTCGTTAATGCTAAAGGCGCATTAATCTATCCGTAAAACTGGCAGGCCTTCTCCAGCCAATAGATTCACCAAAAGCCCCGTTTCAACGAGTTAGAGTGGACCTCCTTGGAATGACTATTATCATTGTATCACTGTTGCATATCAACTGGCCTTTATCATTGCTGTTGCGACTATTTGACCCGATGCGGAAACTGCCTGACCGTGAAATGCAATGGCTGTGCAATTCCCAAAATTCTTCGTCAACAATGTAATGCTCCGGCATGGTCACGTTCAATCAGCGCGCCCTTCGTTTTATGCACGCGAGCGCGTTCAGCAATAACAGGCAGCGTTCCTCGCGGCAGCAACAGGGTACACCTGTCACGAGGCCACCGGGCTGGGCTGACGGAAAAGAAGGTAAAACCGTGGCTTGAATGCAGCGGGACGCCACTGAAGAACGGTATAAAACAGTTGGGGGTACAAGCTTGCCCTTAATAAATAGCTTTGTTTTAATGCGTTAGCATTAGGAGTGTTACAATGGAATGAAGTGTTGCTGCGAAGTCCGAGGGTCCGAGCGACCTCGAAGGTTCCATGGATGGTGCCGTGCCACGTGCCGGGAGAAGAAGAGGCTCAGAGCCACGTCGAAGAGACGAGAAAACGATTTAATATGTAAATGTACTATCGGCCAAGAAAGTAAACGGACCACGGCTCCGGCGGCCGGAGCGGCTGCCTGGCCACAACGGGGCGCTGCTGTCTTGCTCCGCGCGCTTGGGTCGAGAGTGCCGTGGGTGACGTTAAGCTTCTCCCTCGCTCTCGCGCTGCGTCTTGTCACGCTTGATAAATATGTATAGTGCGTCGTCCGGTTGCTCTGCTGCTGGCGGCCGCGATGAAAGGGACCGCGCATAGCCGGTATTCAACCCATGGCGCTGACGCGCAGTCGCCGACGGCCGCAGGGAATCAAACCCCGGCACGTTGAAAGAACAAAGACTTGCTCTGTTTTACTTTTTGTGTTTGCCTATATTGACCTTACCTTTCATACTAGTGTTTGTCGCCTACGTCCCTTGTTGCTCGAGTTTAGGCAACATTGCGCAAGGCGCCGCAGCGGCGGCTAACGCACGCTCTTTCACGCCTGCGGTATAAAGGCACGTTCGCGTTAGCGGCACGGCGACTTGCCGTGCACCGTTTGACGTTCTCAGGCTGACGTGTGCGGGCGGTTGTGCTCGCGCCCGTCAAGGTTTCCTTGTCGTGCAGACGATGGATCCAATATCCATTTTTGCGACGTTCTCCGGCTGCCGCAAGCCGACGTGACCCATCAGCGACGCAGGAATGGTGGCCTTAGCTACGTCGGCTCACCCCCGGCCTGACTCCCGCGGCGACAGCGACGTCCGCGTTTCGCTCCGTGGCTTTCTCCGTGCGCGCTCGCTACATCGTTAGGAAGATTCCAATAGGGAGAATACTGGAAACTGTACCCGATTACAGGTTTCCCTACAAGACTAAGGCAGAATACAAGGACACGGAATTTAAAACCAGCAAATGGGGACGTGCTGACGACGAGAGATGCGCTCAAAATCTTGCCTTCCCACCTTCGTGCAGTGAGTTAGCGAGGGTAGATTGTGTCACGTGTTATGCGCAGCGGCAAAGCTTGCCGGGCAGTTTGAACACCTCCGTGCGGCCGTCGGCTACTGCGCGACAGCGCCATGGGTTGAATACCGGCTATGCGCGGTCCCTTTCATCGCGGCCGCCAGCAGCAGAGCAACCGGACGACGCACTATACATTTTATCAAGCGTGACAAGACGCAGCGCGAGAGCGAGGGAGAACGTCACCCACGGCACTCTCGACCCAAGCGTGCGGAGCAAGACAGCAGCGCCCCGTTGAGGCCAGGCAGCCGCTCCGGCCACCGGAGCCGTGGTCCGTTTACTTTCTTGGCCGATAGTGCGTTATATTTTACACGGAGGGCTCCATAATTCTTGGAGACGTCCACATGCTAACGCCTTTGCATGTCCGAGCGTTTACACCTCCAAGTGTCTACACAACACTCAAGCCCCGCTTTTTATCACTTGATTTCCCATTTTCACTCGTCGAGGGATTTCGCGGTGGTAGTTGTAACTCTTGGGACTGCGAAGTGCTTTGTAAAAGATTAACATTGAAATCCCCACCAACGGAAAGATTCATGTCGTTTAGACACACGAAACTGAGAATACTTTCAAAGAAATAAATAAAGTTATAGATCTTTTCATCACGTGGGTGATGCACAACCACAAAAACGTACTTTTGTACTGTAACTTAAAACTTCATAATCTGGCGTTATAGTAGAGAACTCGGGGTGCAAGAAAACTCATTCGATACTAACTGCAGCACGCCGCCTCCGCGACGGGAAGGCGTGTTTAAGAAAAAAGATTGATATCCAGGCAGGTGTAGTACGTCACTCTCCTGCTTGTACCAAGTATCAGTTATGATCACGTTAAATTGAAAAGAAAATTTGCTTAAAAACATGGAAAGCTCATCATACTTGTTCTTTGCAGATTGCAGAACTTGAAGTAGTTACAGTCATGCGGCACTACAATGTCACCGGGTGTATCCATCTATAAACAAAAGATCAGATTAACGGGAACAAAAAAAAGCGCGTTTAACTAACGGTGGTGGCACGTTGCATTTTTTCCAAGTCTAATTCACACGAAATACGCAGGACCGGTGATGTGTCTGTCTGACGTGCGAACATCTTGCCGTTCTTAGCCAATGCGAAATCTTTTTTCTCAGCAATGGCCATGCCTAGCAGCTTCTTGAGCTGCGGGCAGAGGTGCTCATTTATGTAGACAGACTGGTTAGCAGAAAATCCGATCTCATTTGTAGTGATCCTGTGCTTCCTGGCCTTATTATGGACTACATCGCGTTTAGCCCTGCTGTGGAAAACTACAACTATGTTGGGATCAGAGGCAGAATTTCGCGCCGGAATTCGGTGGCTGACTTCAATGTCCTCTTTTTTTGTGTCTCCCCGAGAACGTCGCCCACTTTTCCAAGTACGCTTTCGAGACTCTAGGACCTCTCCTGCGGAATTCCTTTCACTTCAATATTTTTGTTCCTAGAATACTGATCTAGAGCCACAACTTTCATGGCGTTTTCCTGCACTTTCCCTTTAAACGCCTCAATTTCTTGCGCTAGCACCTGTTGTGTTTCTTTCAGTGCCACATTCTCGTTTTTTACTTTACTGCATTCTTTCTTCAGAGCATCCAATTCTTTGTTTGTGAAGTCCATGCTGTTCTTCAGTTCTCTTAATTCTTTGCGAAATTCGCGCTTCAGGTCAGCAATTCAGATCATCAAACGCGTGCAACTCCGCTATTGAGGCACCATTTCGGAAAATTCTCGCGGCTACGTATTGGTTGCAGACTCGTGCACAACTGCAACAGGACAACTAAATTTCAACCTCTGAGTGGTTTAGGGGCCCTTTAAGTTGCAATTTTCAAGCATGACAGAATGGCATGGGTGTTTAAATATTGTATTGAATTTATAATCCCGCAAAACGAGGCACACATTTTGGCATTCTATACAGCGTTCGTTCGTGCCCGCCTGTCTGTCCGCCTGTCTCCACCTTCGTTGTATTTTTTGAGCAACAACATCAGCTCGACATGCACCAACAAGGATAAACTCCCTCGTAACATGTGGTTTATTATGCTTGCTGAAAAGGTTAATTAGTGTACTTCTGGTAATTAGCAGCTTTTCCCTCACCATGTGGTGAAAAAAAGCGTTCAGGCTTAATTAAATAAAGCAACGTACTGAAAAGAGCGTTAGCTCCTTGAACCCCCCCCCCCCCTCATTCGCTCAAAAAAGATATAACCAATAACTGCGTATTCACACCCTCCCTCGTTCCGGTAACCCTCCCCCCCCCCAAAAAAAAATCGAAATTCTGGATAAACCCCTGGTGCCCTCGTTCCCCGTCGCCTAACGGTCACCAGTTTTATTCGCCACAAAGTAGTCGCCCGTCGTCCATGTTGCCGCAGTCTCGTCGCTTGCCGCCGTCTTTCCGACCTGGGCGCGTACCTTCTGAAAAACTAAAGGATGCAGTTCCCTGGGGTGACGCTTCCTTGTCGACGTCAAAGCCCTCCCGACCAGACGCAATATAGTCGGTGCAGAAGTTTACGGTGTAAATGTCCCAGCGCTTGCTGATACTGGATCTCGGCAATGAGCAACTAGCTTCGTTGCCGCCTGAATAAAGTCCCTACACCTTTTGAGTTATCGGGGTTATAGATGGAGCAGTGCCAATTATCCTTGGCATGTGCATTGCCCGAATAACTGTTGCTGGTTGCAACATTATTTGCTGCCCTTGAGCGGTGTTCCCATGGCTTTATCTTCGGCCTTTTGATCAGACTATTAAGCACTTATTCACTGCGCGTTTGGCGTCCTTGACTTGCCTAATCACTTATGTACTCCGAAAAGCCGCGTTTATGCTCTGTAGGCTTCGTACGTCTGCAAGCTGACATGCCTTCAACGCGCTTGCTGACGGCGACTCATAATGTCCATGCTATCCTACTACGAACAGTTGCGCATATAATTGTGACTATCGCGGCATCTACACTTTAGGTTATGCATACAAGTAATACCGAAAGGCATGTTGCTCCGCGACGCTTCCCCTTCGAAGATCTCTGTATTGAATGCTTCGACGTCGTCTGCGGCCACCTTCTGTCCGGCCAGTTCCGCAACACCGGATCGCACCAGATTGTCAAATGTGATCGCTCATGATCCCGAGCAGGTTGCGGATCTCTGTCGTGTCCTTGCGTGTTATTGCGACGTCATTGACATTGAGAACCGCCCGTTGGAGCAGACTTCCGTTGTGACTCATACGCTTGACACCGGTGATGCTAGCCCTATCCGCCGACATCCTTATCGTATGTCTCACGTGGAACGCCACGTTATACAAACTAAAGTAGATAAGACGCTAGCGAAAAGTGTCATCGAGTCCTTGCACATCGCCGATTGTCTTGGTAAAAACGAAGGATGGGCAGCTGGCGATTTTGTGTAAACTACCGTCAACTGAACAAGGTTACGAAAAAGGATATCTACCGTCTCCCGTGGATTGATGACGCTTGCGACTGCCTTCACAGATCCAAATACTTCTCTTCAATCGACCTCCGATCCGGTTATTGGCAGATTTCAGTTGACGAACTCGACCGTGAGAAGACCGCTTTCGTTACAGCAGACGACCTTTACCTTTTCACGGTTATGCCTTTCGGACTCTGTAATCGCCCAGCAACTTTCGAAACAATGATGACTGTGGCTTCGGGGCTATAAATGGTCCACCTGCCTGTGTTATCTGGGAGATGTCATCATCTTTTCCCCAATCTTTGACAGCCACCTCAGCCGCTTCTCCGCCGTTCTTGATGTCTTTAGGGAAGCTGGCCTTCAATTTAACTCTTCTGCCATTTTGGACGCCGTGAAAGCAAAGTTCTAGGCCAGTGTCTAGTGTCAGTGCTGCCGGTATACATCCTAATCCTGATAAGATTCACACCGTCAAGAACATTCCTCTGCCTTGGATAGGAAAGGATGTGCGCAGTTTTCTTGGCTTTTGCTCCTTTTTTCGTCTGTTAATTAAAAATTTGCCGTGGTTGAACGCGGTTAAACCAAGTTTGTCGAGCGATAGCACGGTTTTGCTTGCTTTGGGAAAGGACACAGACGCTTCTGGGTGCCGTCAGCAACTACAGCATCTACAATGGTACCACAAGACAACACACAGCAGCGAGCGCGAGTGAATTGACCTTCATGCTGCGTCTCGCTTCAACGCAAACTAATAAATTATGGGGTTTTACGTGCCAAAACCACGATCTGATTATAAAGCACGCCGTTGTGGAGGACTCCGGAAGAATTTCGACCACCTGGGGTTCGTGCACCTAAACCTAAGTACACGGGTGTTATCGCATTTCGCCCCCATCGAAATGCGGCCGCCGTAGCTGCTGGAAAAACACACAAGCCGGGATGCACTCAATTCGGCTAATAGTTTCGGAGAAGGGCACTTGCAGTGCAATGTTAGGAGCTACCTTGAGAAGCATTTGGCAATCAACGATTCATTCATGGTCAGACGTTCTAGGGAGGTCGTCAGCATTCTCAAGGAAGGTTTTCCTCCTGCAAGGAGAGCGTTCTCAGTTGGATGTGGAAGAACTCTTCCACATGATGAACTCTATAGCGCCGTTAGGGAGTGCATTGAAAGCAGTGGTGAAACGAGGTTGCACAGTACGGCAGGCATTAGTACGGAACACTTCCTTGAACTTCTACTTGATTTCGACTGCAAAAAGTCGTGATGGAAAGTGCCGTGTGCAAAAGAAAGGGGTCGTCAGTGGCGCCTATTCTCAATGACAATTTTTTTGCGTCAGTGTAGCGACGTTTGAAAGGTAGCCTTTTGATACCGCGGTACTACATGTACTCAGGTAAGTAGATGACTATTTGGTTTTCGTACATGCTTGTAGTGGCGAAAAGTTTGAAAAGATTTGCAAAGGAAATGGTTATGCTCAAACTGAACGCGGACACAGTAATAGACACGGACGAGCGCAAACTTTCAACTGACTTTATTTTTTCCTACGTTGTCAATATATACTCTCAATGACATATGTACAACAGCGGTGATCACATGACACACTCCGACGATTACAACATGCCGCGCAAGAACACCATCTCAGTTTAGTTTTGCAGGATAGCTTTAATGTGCAGGTTCGGCGTGTGTTGGATGCCGGTTACCCTTGCATGGTAGTTACGGCAGTTGCAGAGGCTCTTCTGCGAGAGTCAGAAGCAGACCGCTCTGGTGCAAAAACTGGGCTGCAGTGCTGGAGCCGTCCTGAAGTGTTGCCCTACATGCATCGCACCTCTCATAATTTGAAGAAGGTTGCGAGTACGCACGCTGTGCCAATTGTTTTTTCAGCCCCGGGGAAGCTCGCTGGGCTCTGCCCGAGGATTTGTTCTGATAAGAAGAATCCTAGAGGATGCGGCAAAAAGCACGAGCCACCCTACGTAATATGCGCGGTTGGCGTTGTGTACGAAATTACGCTATTATGTGGAAAGACGTACGTATATACGGCAAACTGGCCGGTGCGTCAACGTTCGTGCAAGGGAACATCAGCTGTCGATTAAAAATAATGAGAACGCGCATTTGCCTGCGCACGTCCGGCATTGCATGTGCGAACCGAATTTCCGAGGCATCAAGATTTTGGGCAAAAGCCGTGATACCACTGCCCGTGAACTGTTGGAAGCTTTTTATATTTCGTCGAAACGAGATGCCTGTATAAGTGATACATCAATTTATTTAAAGGAAACTGAGATGATGTTCTTGCGCGGCATGCTGTAATCGTCGGAGTGTGTCATGTGATCACCGCTGTTGTACATACGTCATTGAGAATATATATTGACAACGTAGGAAAAAATAAAGTCAGTTGAAAGTTTGCGCTCGTCCATGTCTATTACTGTGTCCGTGTTCAGTTTACGCATAACCATTTCCTTTGCAAGCATGAACCAACTCGCCCAGCAGAAAGTTTTACTGAGCCATACTTGAAAAGATGGTTCACATCTTAGCAGCGAAGCTTTTCAGTGCCGCCAGGTTCAGTTGCGTTGCCCGACAGGATTTACAGATTATTTTTAAGAATGGCTGTGTAGTCCGAGAACGACAAAGTCTTCCGTATAATAGCGCCCATTCTCAGATAAATAAAAGGGAAATCGTCACAACGTGTTGCCGCTCCGCCATACAGAAGCCATGTTCTCACAATTTCCAAGTGAGTTTCGCGCTACAGATGAAGCGCTTTGAAAAAGCTGGTTAGCCCTCGCATTTCATTTCAAGCGTAAGTGAACAACGTATCCTCCAGGATCTTAAAGGGGTTGAGCGAGGGAAACAAAACTTGGAAGGTGTTAGGCATCTTCATGTGATGCCTTACTTGCACCGGGTTTCCCACAATGCTAAGAAGGTAGCAAATAGGTACAGCATTACGACAGTCTTTTCTGCTTCCTGCAAACTAGCAAGCGTTTGTACGGTGATACGCAGGGAAATACAAGTTTTCTGTGAAATGCGGCATGTCAACTCTTTCGCCAAGTGTGTTAAAGCGGGGGGGGGGGGGGGGGGGGGGGAGTAGGGGTATATCAAATCCCCTTGTCATGCGGCGGTTTTTTCTTTTTTTTTTTTCATTTAGAAAGCTTGACCTTAGGCATAATACAAAGCATGTACGTCAAAAATACACGAACAGACTTGACTCATGCGAAAAATGTAGAAGTGAACGATGATATGGTCCATGAATCCAACGTTCAAGGTCAGGTGGACGGCCAGGCCGAAGGCCTGTTGCTCGGGGGTGGCGGAGACGGCTTAGGTGAAGTCCTGGGCACGTCCATGATAGGTGTGTCACTGTCACATTTTGAATTGTAGTGTCACAAAATGGGCACCATGTATCGTAGGGACCGTGGTACTGTTGTGGCCAAAGAGCGCTCACAGAAGGGGTGAGCGCGACCCCGACACATAGCCTCCGTAACGTAACCTCCTCTCGACGGGTTAACCCACCAGGGACGTCTGACCCACACGGAGGTATAAGGGCTCGTATGGTACATCGGGGGTTTTCTTTTTCCCGGAGCAGTTCTCCGCAGGCCTCTTCAGGAAAACGCGGAAGTGGGTACGTCATGTTATCTGGGTGGGTTGCCAAATATGCTTCAAGTAGACCCGGCAGGGCTGCTCGAGGCACCCACTGGACGCGTATCACGATATTCGTAGTGGCAGCAAGACGCTGAATGCTATCCGAGAGAAGAGAGGACCGAGATACCCTACGTATGTCGTGGATGGCTTGAGTCGAGTCCGTGCGAATGATGAGCTGAGAATATCGAGCAGTTCGAACAAAAGGGAGCAACGCGGCCAAGCCGTCCCGTATGGTGGCAAGCTCGGCAAGATAAGCTGGTGGTGCAGGATCGGCACCATACGAGCACGTCTGACCTGCCTCTGGTATCAATGGGCACACGAGAGCTGTGTGAATCGTGGTACCATTAACACTGGCACCAGTGTATGCTACGAGAGTCGCATCGTCTTAATTATCATCGGTGCGACGAAGTCGGGAAACCGGCCTATGCAGACGACAAAGAGGCTCATTGTCACTTAATTGTACCCTGTTCCACGGAGCTACATCGGGTGTCGTAGAAGCTGAATTGTCTATTTCATGTCCCATGTACGGGGCCAGTGCAGCAGCCAAGCATAACTTCGATGGCGAAGGGCGCGCGCGCATCGACGTTCGTGCACCAGTTCGTCGAGAGTGTTGAGTTGGGACTCGGCCTGTAGGGTTGGCAGCGGAGTGAGACGTGGTAGTTCCGTTATGGCCCGTTGGCCTGGTGATTAATGGCCTCAAGGCGAGCCCATTCTGCATTCGTGAAGTGTTGAAACTGGGCTCTGTAGACGAGTCGTGGTTGCAGTACGGAACGGACAAGAAGGTGAGCCATGTCGGTGCGCGCTCCGCCAGATTTCTTCGCAATCCGACGTATCAACTGTATCGTTTTTGCGGCTTGTTGCTTTGCCTTCTTGACCCATGGTCCCGCAGATCCGGAGGCATCCATTTCAAGGCCTAGTACACGGAGAGTTGGAGCCTGGTGTAGTCGTTGCTGATCCAGATTTAACTGAAGAGGCCGGAGTGCCAGTAGACGGCGACCATACTTGTTCGCTTGTGACACGTACGTTGTCTTCTCCTTGTAAATTCCAAGCCCTATCTGAAAACACCAGTTGTGTGTTACGTTCAGGGCCTCTTGAAGCGCTTGTTCTTGGCGGCAGATTTCAGGATGAACTGACCAAACGGTGATGTCATCTGCATACATTATGTATTGTGCGTTGCGTATCGTCGCTAGCTTCCAAGCTAGAGGAAGCAGGGCAATGTTGAAAAGGACTGGTGCGAGCACCGATCCTTGTGGGACACCCCGATGTGCGACAAACTGACCTGCTGCGTGGCCAGCCAGGCGAATAGACAAGGTACGAGCGTGCAGGAAGACTTGGACGAGTGAGTGAATAAACTGTACTGTAAAATAAATTATTCAGCTGGCCTCATGCGAGGCTTATCTGTGGTCGGGGCCCCTATTTCAGGGCTCCGCTGGCTTCCGCAAGCCTGTTAGCTCTTCTGACCAGGAGGATCTGGTCCTCTAGGTCTGAGCTGGCCAGCAGTGCCTCCCACTGATCTCTATTTGGATTTGGTATGTGAGGTTCGATGTTGTGTGATGTACACTCCCATGTTATGTGGTACAGGGTTGGTGTTGACCCGCACCATGGGCACATGTCTCTAAAGGCTGAGGGGTGTATCTTGTGTAGTTATGTAAGCTGACGAAGGTGCCTGTCTGTAGCCTACGCAGATCGGTGGCCTCTTCAGTCTTTAGTTTCCTGTGGGGCGGTGGGTAGAGCATACGATTCCCTCTATAGTAGATTAATATAGTCGAGTAATCGGGATCGATGGGCGTTAGGTCCTCTACAGCGGATGTGTTGAGGGCCCGGTAGTTAGCGTATCCTCGGGCTGCTCTATCCGCATGTAGATTCCCTGTGATCCCTTCGTGTCCCGGTACCCATGTTATCGTTTGGATAAATTCTTTTTGGCATTCTTCTTTGAGTTTGGTGAGAATTCGGTGTGCGTTCGTACCAACCCTTCCTCTTTGGAAATTCCTGCATGCTGTTTGCGAATCTGTTAGGATTGTCAGCGATTTCATTGATTTCCTTCCCTCTTGGACGAATGAACAGACACGGCTAGGGAACTGAAGCCAGTGGAGAATTCGAATAATTGCTTCGTGACTCGCATGGTCATACGCTTTGCGAATGCCAATTGCCAGAATAATGCGAATTCTTCGGGAGCGGCCTCCGACGAGAACCATAGAAGAAAGGTACGCAAGGTGCCCAGATGAGGACGGAACCCGGTTTGGCCAGGATGATACCAGGAGTATCGCTCGAGCCACCATGTAATACGTGTCGCGAGCATACGCTCCATCAGCTTGCCTAACGTTGAGGTTAGCGCTCTTGGGCGCGTATAAGTGATATTCAAGTTCAAGTTTATTTTCTTCTTCTAGTACAGACTAGAAACGTCCTCCGGGGCTAAAAGCTGCTGTCAGCAGCTTGACTGGACCCAGGAGGCGTTGTACATAGCAGAGCGATAACAGTAACATTTTTGGTACAAAACTAAAGCAGAAATTTACTAAACATAAACATAAACTAAACAAATTTAGGACTCAGATACATGCTTATGACAGGATATGTAAGATTCAACAACAGACATTTTTCTACAAATAAAACAAAAAGACAAAAAAACATGGTCATCTTATATGCATCGTTATACATGAATATATATATGTTTACAGGTTAACGAAGTACATCTTCAACTCTTTACGAGAGAAATTAGTAGCATGAACATGATTATTTAGAATTTTCGGCAAATTGTGTTTAATAGATTGTAACTTGTACTCGGTGCGAAAGCGCGGTACAAGCCAAGGTTCAGGGTTTCTGAGATGCACAACACCATCTCAGCTAGGGTCAACACCATCTCAGGGTTTCTGAGATGGTGTTGCAAGGTCGCTAGCGATGTAAGAAAATCTCTACATTCTTTCGTTGCAAAATAGAATATTTGTAAAAGACGATATTCGTAGTATCGATCTACCCAAACGATTTGGTATATTTGTGACAATGTTTTTGTTCTTGATCGGGGTTCGATATTAGCAATGTGTCGAAGAAGCGCCTTTTGTAATGAAACTATTTTATTTATGTTAGTTCGTGTTGTGGTTGCCCATACTAAACTGCAATAATTAAATTGCGAGGTGAACAATGCATGATAAATTTGTAGCTTGGCTTTTGTCGGCGTGTAAGCTCTATAGCGAGATAGCACACCGGCAACTGCAGAAAACTTGTTTCGAAGGTTATTAGAATGAGCATCCAACTCAAATGACGTGAAAATATTACTCCAAGTATTGTGTGTTCATTAACTAGTTCTATATGTTTGCCTAAATAAGTGATTGAATGTTCCAACTGAAAAGGTTTGTTTCTGGTTCTAAAAAGAATGGCTTTCGTTTTAGTGGGGTTAATTCTGATCACGTTTGAAAGTGACCAATCGGGTAGTTTCATCAGCAATGCATTACACCTGATAATTAGTTCGTTTGCGTCCTTTCCCCTGAAGAGTATAGTGCTATCATCCGCATATATAAAGAAATCAACTGTAGGATCTATATTTGCTAAGTCATTAATATATAAGTTAAATAATAGTGGGCCCAAAACACTCCCTTGCGGTACTCCATTTGTAAGTGTTAAAAAAGAGGATAGGACGTTGTTAATACATACACACTGAGTTCCATTTCTGAGACATGATTCCATTAAAGTGAGTGGATGTCCGCGTACTCCATATATTGATAGTTTATATTTAAGAATGTCACGACTGAGGCAATCAAATGCCTTGCTAAAATCGATGACGAATTCTCCGTGGTCTATGCTTTGCGCAATACTTTCTTTCGAGTATAAAAGGGCTGCCACCTTTACTAAAACCAAACTGCGAGTTTGTTACTACGTCATGTCTGTCTAAAAACTTTGTTAGGCACGTACATAGCAATAATTCTTTCTAGTACTTCGGAAAAAATTTGTCGCAGTTTCACCTGAAAGGCGAAGCATCAATTGCGATAGCAAACTTGTAGAGAGCTATACGGAGTAATGATATTAGCTTTATCAGCTGTATAAACTTGGACATGCAGCAGCACCGGCAACACGCAGAACTGTTGTCGACGCCGTCGGCGTTTTGCCCGCGTTCGCTCAAAATGCGTGCGGCGTTGGTGACTGTTGCCGGAGCCTCTGATATAAATAGGCACTTGACGCCGCAGCTAAACGTCGCCTCACCTCCAAGTTTCTGCCCCATATGTTAGCACCGGTAGAATGCAATGATTGTACACTTTTCTTTTCAACGACAGTGGTAAGCTCCCAGTCAGGATTTGGCAATGCCTGCCGTATGTACTCCAACCCAATTTTATTCTTCTGTAAATTGCTTTCTCATGATCAGGGTCCCCTGTGAGTAATTGACCTAGATAAACGTACTCCTTTACAGACTCTAGGGGCTGGCTGGTGATCATGAATTCTTGTTCCCTTGCCAGGCTATTGAACATTATCTTTGTCTTCTGCATATTCATCTTCAACCCAATTCTTACACTTAGTCGATTAAGGTCCTCAATCATTTGTTGTAATTCGTCTCCATTGTTGCTGAATAGGACAATGTCATCTGCAAACCGAAGGTTGCTGAGATATTCGCCATCGATCCTCACTCCTAAGCCTTCCCAGTCTAAGAGCTTGAATACTTCTAAGCATGCAGTGAATAGCATTAGAGAGATTGTGTCTCCTTGCCTGACCCTTTTCTTGATAGGTAACTTTCTACTTTTCTTGTGGAGAACCAAGGTAGCTGTGTAATCCTTGTAGATATTTGCTACGTGAGGGGGTTTAATTGCAAAACAGTTAGGGCTACGCAACAGCCTTGGTTCAAGAGCGTCGGTCGCTGTCTCGCGCTCTCCGGGCTGCTGGACTTCGTCATCCTCTCTCAATGGCTGCTGACTCTCTTCCCCACTACATTGGCCCCGGCGGCGAAGAGGAGCCATCCTGGCGACTCAAGGTGATGCAAGCACCAGAGGGTCGTAGTAGGGCTTTAAGCGGCCCACGTGGACTGTTTCACGACCACGGCAGCGTCTGTCGGTGGGAGGTGTCACAGGCTCGACGACGTAGTTCACCGGCGATGTGCATTCAACGATCCGGTAGGGACCGTGATAATTCGCAGCAAACTTGCGGGAGAGACCAGGGGTGGGGCACGGGATTGAAAGCCACACGAACGAGCCAACAGGGAAGGTAGGGGTACGTTCAGCCGGGTCAAGGCGCTCTTTTTGAAGACCCTGGCTCACGGATGTAAATGAGCGTGCGAGTTGGCGGCACTCTTCGGCACATTGAGCAAGTTCTGAGGCAGGGCGGTATTCCGATGCATCTGGGCGGTATGGAAGTATAGTATCGAGTGTGGAAGATGGCTCACGTCCGTATAGTAAAAAGAAAGGGGAAAATCCAGTGGTGGCTTGCGTGGCTGTGTTGTATCCATATGTCACAAAAGGAAGCACCAAGTCCCAATTAGAATGGTCGGAGGCTATGTACATGGAGAGCATATCGCCGAGTGTTCGGTTAAAGCGCTCCGTCAAGCTATTAGTCTGTGGATGATAACTTGCAGTGGTGCGATGAATGATATTTCACTCACTGAGAAGCTCTTGGACGACTTGAGAAAGAAACACACGCCCTCGGTCGCTAAGCAGCTCGCGTGGCGCGCCATGGCGAAGAACGAAGCTGCGCAAGATGAATAAGGCAACATCACGAGCTGAAGCTGTTGGAAGAGCGGCAGTTTCGGCATATCGAGTGAGATGGTCGACGGCCACAATAATCCACCGATTGCCCGCAGGGGTGGAAGGCAGGGGCCCGTATAGGTCTATGCCGATTCTATCAAACGGGCGAGCGGGACACGGCAAAGGTTGTAATGGGCCAGGCATGTGACAAGTTGTTTTCCGGCGTACGCAGGAACGAATGGACTTGCGGACGTATGTGTACATTCCACGCCAGTAGAATCGCTGGCGAAGTCCATCATACGTTTTCAAAACGCCAGCATGCGCGTTTTGTGGGTCTGCGTGAAAGTGCGTGCACAGATCGGAGCACAAATGGCGAGGTATAACAAGAAGCCACTTTCGACCATCGGGCTGGTAGTCGCGGCGGTACAACATGTCGTGCCGGAGCGCATAATGAGGTACTTGGCGACGAAGGGCACGAGAGAGCTGTGGGGCTGGTGTCGTCGAAGGCAGAGAGACAACGTCGATCAGCGCGGCGATCCAGGGATCCTTGCGCTGTTCTGAAGGCATGTATGTGATAGTGATGTTAGCGCAGGAAGTTGCGGAAAGGGAAACAGGCGCGACATCGGAAGGAAGTGCGTCGGCGTCAGTGTGCTTGCGTCCTGAGCGGTAAATGACGCGAATATCGAATTCTTGTAAACGGAGCGCCCAGCGTCCAAGTCGACCCGACGGATCCTTCAGTGAAGCCAGCCAACAGAGCGAATGATGATCAGTGACGACTTCAAACGAATGGCCATACAAGTAAGGGCGAAATTTCTGCAACGCCCAAACAATTGCCAAACATTAGTTCTCGGTAACCGAGTAGTTGCACTCTGCCTTGGTAAGGGCACGACTCGCATAGGCAACTACGTACTCAGAGACGCCCAGCTTACGTTGGGCAAGGACAGCGCCAAGGCGGATCCCACTAGCATCCGTGTGTACCTCGGTCGGAGCGGTAGGGTCGAAGTGACGTAGAATGGGCGGTGAAGTCAAGAGACCACGTAACGTTGCGAAAGCCTCATCACACGCCGGCGACCAACCAGACAGACAGCTATCGCCGGTGAGCAGCTTCGTCAGTGGTGCTATTATAGAAGCGAAGTTCTTCACAAAGCGGCGAAAGTATGAGCATAGACCTAGGAAGCTGCGAAGCGCTTTCACGGTGGTAGGCTTCGGGAATTCAGCAACAGCACGAAGTTTCTACGGATCGGGAAGGACGCCGTCCTTAGAGACTACGTGGCCCAGGATGGTGAGTTTGCGAGCTCCGAATCGGCACTTCTTGATGTTAAGCTGAAGGCCTGCGCGCGTCAAACAGCTCAGTACCTCGTAAAGCCGATGGAGGTGACTGTCGAAATCAGGGGAGAAAACGACGACGTCATCCAGGTAGCAGAGACATGTCTTCCATTTCAACCCACGCAAGACACTGTCCATCATCCTTTCGAATGTGGCTGGAGCATTACATAGGCCGAAGGGCATAACATTGAATTCGTACAGCCCATCGGGAGTTACGAAGGCAGTTTTCGGCCGATCGGATGGTGCCATAGGGACCTGCCAATAACCGGACCGTAAGTCTAGTGATGAAAAGAATTCGGCTTCTTGCAAACAGTCCAGGGCATCATCGATGCGTGGCAGGGGATACACATCTTTTCGCGTAACTTTGTTCAATCGGCGGTAATCGACGCAGAAGCAGATTGAGCCGTCCTTTTTCTTGACAAGAACAACAGGCGACGACCAGGGACTGCAGAACGGCTGAATGATGCCGCGCTGAAGCATGTCGTCGACTTGTTCGGCGATAACATGACGCTCAGCAGGGGATACGCGGTAAGGGCGCTGGCGCAGAGGCGTGTGTGAGCCGGTGTCAATCGGATGGAGAACAGTATGCGTGCGGCCTAATGACGTCTTCTGGAAATCAAACGAGCTTTGAAACTGGCAGAGGAGTGCAAGAACTTTCTCGCGCTGCGCCTCTGCAAGTTCGTCATCGATGGCGGAGTCGAACATACCCAAAGGTGGTGGATCAGGCGTACTAGCAGAAGGTGTCAGGGCACTAAGGTGCAAGGTGTCCACGTCGTCAAGGCAGAAGATGGAGGATACGTCGAATGCCTGAATTGTGCCGATACACTCCCCACGGAGTAAGGTTGAGGGAACCGGCAACGGATTCGTAACAAATAAGGATGTGGCGCCATTGGTCATGTCGAGAACGGCAAAAGGCAAGGTGAGATTCCTACGGTGTTGAACGGTCTCGGAAGGTGTCAAGACAACTGTAGACTCACGAACAGCGACACAGGACACAGGGACAAGGGCTGTACTAGAGCACTGCACGGGCTCGGGCTTACCCGAAAGCCCGGGCCCGGGCCGGGCCGGGTAAAGCAGTTTTTTCACGGGCTCGGGCCGGGCTCGGGCACGGCGTGCGCTTTTTGACTCGGGCCCGGGCCGGGCTCGGGTTTTTTGACGCGGGCCCGGGCCGGGCTCGGGCTTTCTGCGAGTTATTCTCGGGCTTCTCAACTCTGAAAAACATATGTATTTTTCGGTCTCGGGCCAGGTTCGGGCCGGTTTCGATCCGGGCTCGGGCCGGGCTCGGGCTTAAGGTAAAGGGTGGCGGGCCGGGCCGGGCGGGTAACGTAGATTATTTCCGGGCCCGGGTCGGGCCCGGGTCTCGCCATAAATGTTTTGATCGGGCTCGGGCGGGCCGCCCAATGTAAAAACGGGCCCGGGCCGCAAAAATCGGCCCGTGCAGTGCTCTAGGCTGTACTGCTTGGTGGTATGTTGGTATCCTCGGCGACAAACAACTTTTCCATTGTAGGTGCAGACGACGCGGGACACAATGCAGAGAACGCCACCTCGGCATGAGCACAGTCAATAACAGCATGATGGCGAGAAAGAAAATCCCAACCGAGGATGACATCATGCGAACAGGCTGGTAGCACAAGAAACTCAATGGGGTAAACAATATCTTGAATTATGACGCGGGCTGTGCAGGCGGCTAGCGGTTGAATATGGTGTGCGCTGGCGGTACGGAGGGACAATCCCGTTGACGTCGTCGTAACCTTCCGAAGCAAGCGGCAAAGTTTTATATCAATCACTGAAACGGCAGCACCAGTGTCCACAAGCGCAAAGGTACGAAGGCCATCCACAATAACGTCGATGAGGTTCGCTGGAGAAATTCGAGGACTTGAATTTTTCGATGACGACGCAGTTCGTGCCTCGGGAACTGCGACGTTTAGTTTTCCGCGTCAGAAGGGCAGGGTCGACGGCGCATAGGTGACAGAGAGCGACGTCGGGGGGATGGAGATCGGCGGGTAGCTGAGGGCATGCGCTCGGGCGAAGAGGATTGTTGGGGCTGCGCTGTGCCGCCAAAGCGCCCAGGATCGTAAACAGACGGTCGCATGACATCTATTGGAACAGGAGGGCGACGGCGACAGAAGCGTGCCACATGTCCAGCATAGCCGCAAGAATAACAGATAGGGCGATTGTCTGCAGTGCGCCATGTATTTGTGGGGACTGGTCGGCTGAACGGAACTGGTGGGGGCCGAACAGGTGCCGACGCGGCAGAATAGGTCGGTTGGCGAGGCGGCCCGGGAGCGACGACTTGCGCATACGACAAGGGCGCAGGCTCAGGAGCTGGCGGACGAGTGAAAGGCAAAGCGTCAGTGACCTCTCCCTGTATAACTTGGCGTATCACTGGGGCCAGATGTGGAACCAGGGCTGGCTCGGGCGTGCTCGATACAATGGAGAGCTGTCGGGCGACCTCCTCACGTACGAACTGCTTGATCTGAAGCAACAGTGTATTCTGGTCGCCCAAAGTCAACGCCGCGATCGAGTCGTTCTGTTCCAGAGGGCGGCGAGTTTGGGCGCGTTGCTTGCTCAATTCGTCGAAACTCTGGCACAAGCTGACAACATCGGCGACGGTTTGTGGGTCTTTTGCCAATAGCATTTGAAATGCGCCATCAGTTAGTCCTTTGAGGAAATGCTTGATCTTGTCTGACTCGTGCATCGACGGGTTTATCCGCTTACACAAGTCGACGACATCTTCAATATAGCTTGTGAAGTTCTCACCGTGTTGTTGAGCGCGTTCACGAAGTCGCTGTTCTGCGCGAAGTTTGCGTACCGCGGGGCGGCCGAAGATTTCCGAAAATGTTGTCTTGAACGATGCCCAGTTATTAATCTCGGCCTCGTGGTTCCGGAATCAGAGACTGGCGACGCCGGTCAAGTAAAAGATTACATTGGTCAGCCTAGTTGCATCGTCCCATTTATTGACTGCGCTCACCCTCTGGTAACTTGTCAACCAGTCCTCGACGTCTTGATCGTCAGTCCCGCTGAATATCGGTGGGTGACGCTGAGGCAGCACGCCGGGACAGACGGTGGCTTGAGTCTGGGAGGAGCCTTGCGTGGTGGTTTCTTCCGGCATCGCTGACGCTGGAGGTAAGGTACGGCTTCGTAGTTCCAGGTTGGGAGACTGGTAGAATACCCAGCACCTTTCCACCAATCTGTGAGGGGGTTTAATTGCAAAACAGTTAGGGCTACGCAACAGCCTTGGTTCAAGAGCGTCGGTCGCTGTCTCGCGCTCTCCGGGCTGCTGGACTTCGTCATCCTCTCTCAATGGTTGCTGACTCTCTTCCCCACTACAGCTAAGATATTCACGTATGCCTCCTGTACTCCTTGATTACGCAATGCCTCTATGGCTGCTCGTATCTCTACTGAATCAAATGCTTTTTCATAATTTATGAAAGCCATATAGAGAGGTTGATTGTACTCCGCAGATATCTCGACTACCTGATTGATGACATGGATATGATCCATCGTAGAATATCCCTTCCTGAAGCCAGCCTGTTCTCTTGGTTGGCTGAAGTCAAGTGTTGCCCTGATTCTATTGGAAATTATCTTGGTGAATATTTTATACGATACTGAAGGCAAGCTAAAGGGTTTGTAATTCTTCAATTCTTTAACGTCTCCCTTCTTATGGATAAGTATAATGTTGGCGTTCTTCCAGCTCTCTGGTACACTTGAAGTTGTGAGCCATTGCGTATAAAGGTTCGCAAGCTTTTCAAGCATGATATCTCCTCCATATTTGATTAAATCTACTGTTATTCCATCTTCTCCAGCCGCTTTTCCCCTGGTCATGTCTTTCAAGGCCCTTCTAACTTCATCGCTAGTTATAGAAGGAGCTTCTGTATCAGGTGCATCACTATTTCGAATGGAAGTAGCTTGGTTGTCTAATGCTTCGCTGTTATTAAGATTTTTTATTGTTGTAAACACCTCGTGTTCATCAGTTCGCTCCATAAATATAGTTTCTGAAACACAATTATCTAGTGAATACACGACTTGGGAGTCAAGGGTGTGCGTAATGCTTGCATTCACAAAATGAGTATTGAAATGTTCTGCCAGTGCTTTACCGATCAATTCGCAATTTGCATAGCTTATCGACTTGGGTACACTACTTTTAGTTTGACGACCTAAGACGCTATTTATTACTTTCCAAACCGCATCCGGAAGTTTCTTGTTGATTTCAGAAAACAGATGTTGATAGTAATCTATTTTTGCTTGCCTTAGTATTTTAATCAGTTTATTTCTTTGGGTCTTGAATTCCTTAAGTTTTATTTCTGATCTGGAGTGCAAGAACGCATGATAAAGGCGGTTCTTATTTTTTATCATTTTGATGTGCTCATTCATAATCCACGGTTTTCGTATCTTTTTTGATTTCCTAACTTGCTTGAATGGGAAATGCGCAGTGTAGATGCGCACAAAGACTTCAAGAAACTCGTTATATGCTTCGTTAGCATTTTTTTTCTTAACAAAGAATCCCAGGTTTGCGTACCTACAGCTACACTGAATAAATCCAGCTTTCACAGAATCCCAGTTTTGCGTACCTACAGCTACACTGAATGAATCCAGCGCTCCATTAGAAATGTGTTCGTAGGTAATTAATTCAATGTTTTGTTTGATACTATTATCTATTGAGTACACTATAAAGACTGGACAGTGATCACTAATATCATTAGAAATTGTACCCGCGGTGCACACTGACGTTTCTATATTTGTAATGAGAAGGTCGAGGGCAGATGAGGTCGATTGAGTAACCCTCGTTGGTGTAGTGATCAGATTGGTAAAGCCAACTGATAGTAGTACATTGTTTAAATCCTGCACATGCTTATTCTTATCTAAAATGTTTATGTTCAGGTCGCCTCCACAGCCAAAATGAACGTTATTAAATGAACAGAATTCCAAAAGCTTACCAAAACAACTAATAAAAGTCTCAATACTAAGACCCCTTATCCCAAGAAAGGGATAAGACCCCTTTCTTGTCCTTGACAGTTAACATCTCGCAGTCAAGACTTATGAATGTATATTCTGGCATAAGTTCGTAATGGTAATTATTTTTAGTATAAAGGGCGACGCCACCCCCTCGTCTATTCTGATGGCTAATGTAAAATTTAGTATATCCATCCAGTCCGACGACATCGTAGCTATTTTGAAACCAAGTTTCAGAAATCATGATGACGTCGAACTGGAAAGAAAATTGGTTGAGAAGAAAAGGGATACTGTCACTTTTGTGAATAGCGGAACGGGAATTAAAATGCAAAACAGAAATAAGCTTGGTATCTCGTAGATGAACTTTTTGTGGTAGAGCAAAATAGAAATATTCCATTTTGAACAGAAAGTGAATATCTAGCGCAACACTTAGCATATCTTCGAAAGGTCTTCGTGATGCTGTATTCTTACAATGGATGTGTCGTCAGACTGCCTCGCGAAAATCGTGCCATTATACGACCAGACGGACTTCCATCCATGGCCACGTTTTCTACCGATAGCAATTCCAAGCAGTTGCTTTAGGGTAGGGTATATGTGCTCGTTCACGTAAATTTTGTGAGTGTTATCATTGCCAATGTCCTTGTTAAAAAGACGTGCTTTCTTTGCATTGTTAAGCACAGCATTGCGCTTGGTCCGGGATTTAAACTGCACAATGATGTTCGATTTTTGTGGGTCTCGGGTGGGTACGCGGTGACATATTTCAATGTCATTCTCGACAATCTCTTCTTTGATAACTTTCCCGATCATTTGAACAGTGTCCAGCACATTCTAATTATCTTTCTTTACGACGCCTTGTATTTCGAGATTTTTGTTTCGCGAGTACTGCTCCGAGTGCACAAGGCGTTTTTCAAATTCTCGCGCCCTGCATTCGAGGGCGTGACATCTTTTTTTGAAGCGCGATGTTTTCATTTTTCTAGTTTTCGTCTTGCATTTTCTTCAGCACTCAGTTTTGTCTTCAGTTCCGCAACTGAGGCGTGACCGAACTCAATGCTCTAAATTCGATATTTGTGCTCTATTTTCATTTCTCGGATCTCATTGCGCATGTCCCTATCCAATGCTTCACGATACTACTTTAGTTGGTCTTTAAATTTATGTTTCAGTTGAGCAAGTTCAGCTTTCACTTCCTCTTTTAGTTTAGCTATTTCGTTGGCCATACCTTATCAACACAAATATTCACACCACAGAAAAACAACGCCCCAAAAGCAAAGAAACCTGGCAGCAGCGAGGGTGAATTGCGTTGAATTGACGGTGAATGGCCGCTCGTTTGATGTAATAGTTGAGCGGAAATCCGCTAGGTGGAGGTAAGTAATTAAATGGAAACTGAGACTTCCACCCAAAATGTAGCAAATTGCTACATTTGGGTGGAAGTCTCAGTTTCCCTTTAATGCCGTTCGTACAATGGTATTTTAAAGCACCAACCTGCGGCAAGAAATGCAGACAGGCGTTCATCGTTGTACGAGATGCGTAGTCGCTGCTGCCAAGTCCGGGGGCTTTCCGGGTTTGGGAACAGGGACCATTTCTGCATGACGCCAAGAATCAGGAATGGCTCCTGTAGCCCAAGCTTCGTTTATGGCCCCTTGGAGAACCTTGCCTTCCGTGTTTTTATAAAGTTCATAGGGCATGCCATCCGGCCCTGGTGCCCTGCCTGGCTTCGACAGGTCTATTGCCGCTAAAAATTCCGCCATAGTGCAGGCAGCTTGTATACACTCCATGTCGGCGAGCGTAGGCGGCGTGCCCGTGCGAAGGCTTCTTTGAGCAATGAAAGGAGGCGGTGCTGCGCCCAAAGCAGGAAAAAAAAAAAAGGTGTGGGTGACCGCTTCGGCGAATACTGCTGGTGTCTGGCCAGATGCTAACAGCGCGGAGGCTGCGGGTTCTGGAGGGCGCCGACCGCGTTCCATTACACGGAAGGTGCGCCAAATAGAGGCATTGGACGACGAAGGGCCGAGGGAAGAGCACCAGTCTATTCAGCGGCCACGTTCTAAACGGTGTTCATGGCGCCGAGCTACTGCAGTAAGGCGTTGGGCCTCCAACCGAAGGACATTTTATGAAGGGTCACGTTATGATGCAAATTCTGCTTGGCGGCGCGACGCCCCGAGACGCAGAAGTTGCACATCTGGAGCGGTTCGCGATTCATTAACCCACGACGTACGGGTTACTTCAACTAGTGCCGCACTAAGACAGGGAACGAGTCCTGCATGGAGCTGGATACAGTGCTTTCTGATACCGCCCTATATCGATCACAGTCCACCACTCGACACAGGTGGCGAAGCCGCCCTGTTCCGCCCCAAGATAAGCCAAGGTGAATCGGATGGTGGCCACTACCCCAGCTGTCGGGTTCACATGATCACGAGACGGTCGTCCTTCCTAGCCACCAAGATAGGTCCGGTGAGTGTGGCGGCGTGCGAGGGTGGTCACGCCGCCGACTAGGCACTGACACATTATTAAGCAGCGTGAATTGGGCGTCCATAAATGTGTCCCGCACGCACGTATCACGCGCACTGGAAATGGCGTAACCCCATGTGGTGTGGGGCGCGTCAAAATTCCCTGATACCATATTGGGGCAACCAGGATGTTTCTGTCGTAGGTGCGCCAACCAGTCGAGACACAACCGAGCCGCACGACCACTGTAGAGGCGTGCATAGTACGAAACGATGATAACATCCGTGCGTTGGAGACGAACAAATACAGCCACGACTTCTTGCCATAAAGTGCACCACCGTAAAAGATCAACACGCGTCTGATAAAGGGTGGATCGTACATAAGCTGCAGCCTTTCCTGGAGAGACATCAGGCGTAGCACTCCTACGGTCCAGCTTTGAAGGCAATGAATATGCCACTAATTTGAGTAATGAATACACCACCCAATTCGGACCAAAAGTACCCGTCCCTCCAAACATTCGCGCTCAGTTAGTTATATCGCCCATACCTCGTAATATGCACCCAGAACACAATCAGGAGCGACGTGCAGACAGAGCTAAACATCTACAAAAGCGCTACGACTACGCCGCAGATGTAGCCTACGTGGACACCGCGGAATACCCCCATCAGAACGCCATGGCGGTCGCCGTAGTCGCGGGCTCGCAGTACCACCTCGCCGCGGCCGTATCAATACTCGCCACTCAACCCGAAGAAGGAGAGGAAACGGCCATCGCCTTGGCTTATGCCTCTACCAATGCACACTACATCATCAGCGATTCAAAAACGGCCATTCGCAACTACACAAGAGGACTCATAGCACCCCAAGCACAGAAAATACTCTCCGACACTCCCGCCTCAAGGCAACGCCGCGTACAGATCATCTGGGCCCCTGGTCATTCGGGTCTGGCTGGAAACGAAGCCGCCCACGATGCCGCCCGAGCTCTCGCACACCAGGCGCATCATCCGTCTCCTGGATCTTCCAGTCCTGATGAGCCCTTAGTTCTGCACCGCGGACACGCGCGCGACCGCATGGTCACATTCAGAGAAATCCTCCTCCACTACTGCAGAGAGCGATTACGCTACCCACCAGCACACAAAACACTGAATAAATCACAATCCACCACTTGGCGACTACTTCAGACGCGAACTTTCCCAAACCCCGTGCTATACCACCGAATTTACCCCGATGCATACTCCCCACTCTGCAAAGCCTGCGAGGCCCGCGCTGACCTCGATCACATCATCTGGGCATGCCCGAAAGCTACACCCACCAACACTCACCGCACTAACACTACACACATCATAACTACGGCCGAGCAGTGGGAGACTTTGCTGCTCAGCTTGGACCCAGAAGAGCAGCTCTGGGCCGTCCGGATGGCCGAAGACGCCGCCAGAAAACAAGGGCTGGCCGCCGTCTGAGGAAGGGGAGGCCTGGGGGTTAGTCTCCCAACCCCCGCCGCCCCCAGACCCCATCATGGACAAAATAAAGTTTTATCTCTCTCTCTCTAGCTTATAAACTAGTGCCATAGCAGGAACCAATACTAAGACAGCGTGGGTAGGCTTGTGTAGGGCGAAACCTTGAAATCTGGACGTCTCGAGGCAGGCATCCAGAGCCGCTTGAATGGTACGGTTGGGCAGAGTGGACATGTATCTAGCACGAGGCTTGATAACCATTTTGTACCACGATGTCGTTGGCGACACCGGAGGCGTATGTGTCGGTCGAGGGGGTAGGACTTGTGATGAGCGAAGTCTTTTTGGTGCCGCTGGAGCTGCATTTCCATCCGCTGGAAGGATATATAGTAGGTTCCGTCGTTCTCTTGGCCGAGGTGTGCGCCGTGCTGGTGGTATCCATTCTCAGGTTACTTTCTTCGCACGTTGCACTCGTCCTCGAGATGAAGACGCTCCTGGCAGGAATGGCAGTTGCATCGGTAACGTTCCGGACCTTCGACACAGCGGACGACAGCTTCGATGCTCCGTGCCGAGGCGGCGAGTGCCCCCGCGGGGGCACTCGCCCTCGCGAAGCCGCACAAGAACTCGGGCTGGACGCCGCAGCAGGAAGGTGTAGATGCCGACGAACCTTGTCAATAGGTGCCAGTGGTGATTAGGGACCGCCAAAGCGGTCCACAAAAACAGCGTTCCAGTAGCGGGGAAATGAACAACAAACGGGGCGAAAATCCGGAGCTGCGGAAAGAAGTCGCAGTTTCGCCCGAAAGCCGAAGCATCAATTGTGATAGCAAATTTACTAGTAGAGAGCTATACGGAGTAAGGATAGTAGTTTTATCGGCTGCATAAACTTTGACCCATTCGCTTATTAACTAAATTAACAAACATGGTGCCAGCGCGCACAAGCAAACATGAATGGATCACACTCGATGACCACACACAAGCGCTGTCAAAACGCTGGCGTGAGTAAGCGCGTCAGCAGCAGCGAGCGAAGGTTCGTGCGGTCTATCGCTTCAACGGAAACTAAGCAGCGAAAGCACAGCGCATACAAATGTAGGAGCCTTGTTGCAGATTGCTTTCAAGATACGGTGCGCGCCACCGCGCGCCGCCGCGCAAAGTACAAGTATGCAGTTGGTCGCAGAGAAGAAGTAGGAATGGTAATATCGATGAACGATTAATCGATTAATCGACGCAAAGTACGCCGCAGAACGATTAATCGTCATCGATGTCTACCTTTAATTTAATGGGTTTAATCGATTAAACCGCTTCGAATAATCGTTTTCCAGACAGTGACTAAAGTGGCGTGACAATTTTGAAATCGTACTATAAAATGCGGAGCACGAGCCACGACAGCGCGGCTGCGAAGACCGAGAGCGACTGTCAACTGTTTTCCCCGAGTCCTGCCGAGATTGCAAGCGTTTCCCCGCTTTACGCACACGTCACACAGGCTACCTGGGGCCGGAGAGAGGCCGCCCCCGTGGAGGAAGAAATAAACTTTTGGGTCACAAAAAATTTGAGTCTGGCTATCTTTGGGCTACATTTTGAGATCATTTGGCTATTTTTTGTTGGGGCCATCTGGCAACCCTAGTGTTCTCAATGCCGCCGGCAGCCGCCGAGTGACGCCGGTTGGCGCCAACGCCGAAAATCCGTCGAAGATTTCTCCCTTGTGGTTGCGCGCTTAAGCCCGGGATACATGGAGCGAACTTTCTCGACAAATTTCACGCGTCAAGTAACGACGCGGCGACACGACGCAGGATGTTCGCTGTGTCGCGATACAAGCGCGAACGCCGCCGCGCGTTGGCCGCCGTGTTGGCGGCGGTCCCGGCCGCCCCCTTCGAACTGAATTAGGCGTTGTCCTTGTAGAATTCACTTCGTTGGTAGCAAATGACTGCGTAAACGGCTTTCGCTTAGTCTCAGGCCGCTTCGACAACAGAGTATTATGGATAACCTTGAGTAGTTTTCGAGATCGCTTCTCGATTCAAACGCGTCTAAGCCTAACGAAAGAAATATCCGATGCCAGCGCCATCTATCGGGGAAGTCGGAAGATAGGCATGACAACAGCATGCGGCCTCTGAGATCAGAAGATTTCTGTTGAAGGTTGTTGCAAGGTAGATAGATATACCTGGTAACGAAGCTTCCATAGAAGCCCATACGTTCAAAACATGGCGGTTCATCGGCGGTCCATGTGGCTTAGCGCCATCTGTGTGAGGAGGGAACACTTCCGGCGGAAGAAAAAAATAATGTGACGTCATATCCGTTAAAAACAGAAGTGACGTCATTTTGTTCTCAGAGGCGCGAAATTTGTTTTCGGAGGCCTGCCACTACAGCTGTATATTCAAATGCCCCGCCATACGACTTGATGGGCGTTGCGAGCTTTCAGCGCGGAAAGCGATGCAGGTAACGGTCAGCCGTACAGGTGTCGAAATCGCATCCCTGCACAGAACACACTTTCTTTGGAGGCCGACGAACGCTTTGGGCGTAGAGTGCTCGTCCTTTCGTCGGACGCCAAGCCCGTCGGCCAGCGCTGTCGCACGAAAACAACTAAATTAAACAATTATCTGGCGGTCGCAACTTACTGCTTTTGACTGAATAGGTTAAGAAACAAGGAGACTACACGCGTCACCAAATTCAGACAAACGTCGGCAAGCAAAACAACACAACATGTGAGGGGTATAACAGGTTAACTTTACGAGCGCGCCTTTCTGCACACTTCAAGAGCTGCATTGCATTGCAAGTGATAGCGGCTTGAACGCCCGCCGCTATCGGTGGGCGCTCTTACGGTGGGCGCTGAAAAAAGGTATTTATTGATAATGATCAAGTAAAATAGAGTTGTTCTTTTCTCGCCATGCGTATATAAAATTGATTAGGAATTGTATTTTCGTTGAATGAATCTAACTGTGTCTCTCTTTATTTATAAAACGCTTTCTTCTTTCCCAATGTTTGTTACCTCCAAACATAGTCGCGCTTCAATCGCTGCTCCCATAACCACCCTTGCTGAAGTCGGTGACAATTCGTTCTGAACCGCTTTTCGCCCGAAGCTTCGCGACCTATGTGAATCGACCTTGGTTGTTGTAGAGAGCTTGCACTGCTTGTCTGTTTCCCCGCCGATCAGCGGATATGGGATGTACAAATACAACGCGATTCCTGAGAGATCATACTGAGAACTACTCAATCGGTGCAGAGACATGCAGACACGGCAACACCAACGCGATTGCAGACGAGACGAAAAGGCGTGCGCGCGGAACACCAGCATGCATTGCGACCGGAACTAGTGCCTCCTGATTGGCTGTCGTCCACCGATGCGCGCTAGACGCTTCCGGCGGCGGCGTTCGCCCGACGAAAATGTCTGGACCACGGTGGAAGAATATTTAGGTGTTGACACTGCGCGCGAGCGAGCGTCCAGATTATGTTCGGCCGCGCGCGGGCGCACCGAGTAGCTCTGCTGCGAGCAGATAGAGGGCGCCGCGGCCAGCGGTCCTCTAGGCAGCAGAAAATGTCCCTAACAACACGGAAGCAGGACCCGATGAAATCCCAATACAGCTAATCAAAAACCTCGGTCCAAAAAGCAAGGCACTGCTGACTAATGCGATAGAGCAAGTGATTAGAACAAAGAATATTCCCGTTGGATGGCGTGAAAGCAAGATGAATCTCATCTACAAAGGCAAAGGAGATAAGGATAAGACGAGCTCGTACAGGCCAGTTACAGTAACGTCAGTGATATATAGAATGGCAATGCAAGCCATAAAATTAGAACTGTCGAAGTGGGTGGAGGAAAACGGTGTATTGGGGGAACTACAGAATGGGTTCAGGCCAGGCAGACGCTTAGAAGACAATATGTTTGTACTAACTCAGTGCATAGAGATTTCAGTAGCTCAGTAAAGACCTTTATGGGTGGCATTTCTAGATATTAAAGGAGCTTATGACAACGTAGACAGGGAATTGTTGTGGGATATTCTTCAATACGAAGGCATAGATGACGATTTCGTGGAGCTGCTGAGGGAGATATATCGAGACAACCAAGTACAAGTGGCATGGGAAGGTCGAAAAGGAAATGAAATGGTGGGAATTCACCAAGGATTGAAGCAAGGATGCCCTCTGTCACCATTGTTGTTCACGCTTTACGTCAAGGGCATAGAAAGACGACTGGAAAACAGCGAATTAGGTTTTGATTTATCCTACATGCGTAATGGACAAATGGTGCAACAAAAGGTCCCTGGATTGATGTACGCAGACGACATTGTGCTACTAGCGGACAATAAAAAAGATTTACAGATACTTGCGAATATCTGTGGGAACGCAGCGACAAATCTAGGCATTAAGTTTAGCACAGAGAAATCAGGGATTATGATCTTTAATGAACACACGAGTAACTTCGTGGTGTCAATTCAACAGCAAGTAATACCCATAGTGAAGCAATATAAGTACCTCGGCGTACACATAAACGAAGAAAAGAATTACTCAAGCAACCACCAAGATAATCTGAAAATAAAGGGGAAGCGGAATGCAGCATTAATGAAACACAGAGCACTGTGGGGCCACAATAAGTATGAGGTGGTGCGTGGAATCTGGAAAGGAGTAATGGTGCCAGCGCTAACATTCGCAAATGCCATTATATGCTTAAAATCGGATATATTGGCGGTTTTAGAAGTTAACCAAAGATCAGTAGGCCGGTTGGCTTTGGGAGCACACGGTAATACGACAAATGAGGCAGTGCATGGAGACATGGGTTGGGCCTCTTTTGAAGTCAGAGAAGCACAAAGCAAAATTAGTTTTGAAGAAAGGCTCAGGAACATGGATGAAAATAAATGGGCGGCTAAAGTGCACAAGTATCTCTACATGAAAAGCGTGGACACAGAATGGAGGAAGAGGTCAAGGAAGTTGGCAACCAAGTACAGGATAATCGAAACTGTAAATAGACAACCAGGGGTCATCAGAAAGAAAGTGAGAGAAATAGAGACCGTGAATTGGATGCAAAGAATGGAAACGAAAAGGACAATGGAGATTTACAAGAATGAGAAGAAAGAAATTAGAAGGGAAAATCTGTACGATAACACAAAGGGCAGTGCCTTGCTATTTGAGGCTCGAGCCGGTTGCCTAAGGACGAAAACATATCGGAACAAATATTCGGAACTAGATGAGACATGTGTATGCTGCAGTAAAGATCCAGAGACCACTCAGCACATCCTAATGGAATGCGACGGGATCCACCCAGCGAGAACCGTAGGTAACGCGCAACTCCCAGAAGCGCTTGGGTTTAAAGTGGAAGGAAACATAAACAGATCAGCCGTAGAGATCAGCAAGAGACGATTAGAGTACTGGTGGAAAAAAAGCAGGGAAAAGATCGATACGACCTGATCTCTTAAAATCATAGGCAGCGGTACAAGCTAAATTTTTGAAAAAGGTATACAAAAATGCGAGATAAAGAACATGTGTAGTATACCTGATTAAATCAAGCAGGCTAGGTGACTATTTGTCGCCACCCCGTTTCAAAGGGGATGCCAATAAATCATCATCATCATCATCATCACCAGCTTAGCGGCGCCGGCGGCTTGCCATTCCTCTGCCTCCGCTAAATTTTCGTTCATAGTGGAGTGAGTAAATCTCAAAGCGCGAAAAAAAATCGTTATTTCACGTTAAAGTGATAAGTGTACCACGCTTCGCTAACATGAAGGTTCCTTGTGTAGGGCGTGCATGACGCGAACACGGATCAATCGGGCAGCACTCAAAGCCCACTGAAGTTACCCTCGCGCGCGCAATTTGTTTCGTCCGGTCTAGCCGTTCATCCAAGCATAAAAATAAATTAAAAGCGTTAGCCCACGTGCTACCCCTCGATCAGAAGAAAATAGTGACTGCACCAGAAAATGTATTTCATGCTTATCGCTGCTTCCATTCACACTCAGAAAACCGTTCAATCATCGTTGCGCGAATTCAATGTGGCCGCGATATAAATTAAGAAATGAAACGGCGCAAGCTTCCGATATGCAATGCACTAGAGCAAAGTGGTTGTTCATGGCTAGAACTTAAGATGAGAATGCACATCAGCTATGTAAAAACTCTTTCAAATGGGAATTTATTAGGCGGGACCAAGGCAGGCGTCTATCTTGAATTGGAGCATCACTACCACAGTTTACTGATGACACCTGAGCAAATGCCTTTTTTATTCCAATTCCACTTAACATAGACCGTGTATATTATTCATTGGGCTTTCGTCCATTGAGGACTGAGTGGCTCTTGCAAGATCAAAAAAAAAAAAAATAGGTAACTTTCTTTTTTCTTAAATTGCATATGAGAATGTGCCAATGTAAGCGTGTTTGACAATGCATGCTACAGCCTGTCCACAAGTACACTTACACCCACCACACAATAATCCCATAGACCTTTTATTTATTTTTTTGCAAAGGCACAATACGAAAAAAACTTGTGTATGAAGCAGCTCGACAATTTTAATAGGTGATAACCATCCCAGAAGCTTGCGGTCTCATACACTCCCACAATGAAAAATGTATAAAAACATGCAAGCGTGTAATATACACCGCACGCGCACTAAAAAAAAAAACAGTAGCCAGGATGGAACAAATTTGAAAATCAGGCACACATCTGCACAGAAAACAGCAGTATTTTACAGGGTGCACAAATATTTCAAAATATGCAAATGTCACGTAGCTGGACAGAACCAAAGTAATGTTGTTGCCGTCCCTTGGAGATACTCGGTTATTTTTTACATTCCTCCGAATTAGATCATTAGTCGTATTTATTGATCTTCTCAATTATTATAATTAGATTAAAAGTGTCAATGAGAAAATTATAGAGCAACATGAAAAACTCCCGATACAGCTTTGTATTGCTCAATACGCGCTACGTAGAAGTGTTTTTCCGAGCATGAAAGAAGCTCACGAATACACGCAAAGTGCCTCCAGCGGCCAGTCGCGCGGCAATATTGCTGTATTCGCGGGTTTCGTTCACGCTCGGAAAACACGTATCACGTATTGAGCAACAGAAAGTTATATTGGGAGTTTTCCACGCTGCTGTACAATTCTCTTGTTCATACTTTTTATCCAATTGCTGTGTTGTGTTGTGTTTAATGGCGCATAAGCAACTAAGGCTATCATGCGCCAACCACAAGGTAAAATTTCTTTTCGACAGTTGGGTCACCTGATCAACAGTCCTTGTCTGGGCAAGGACCCCCAGGATCCCAACAAATTAAAAAAACCTCAGCCTTCTTCTCGGAGAAGAGAAGGTGAATGAGGAGTATCATAATGTGAAATGAAGCGCAGGGTCAGATTCATAGTTTTTCGAGGACACCTGCTTCCCTTAAGAAGCTAAAAACGTATGCCATATTTACTAGTGCGTCTTCGCCTAAAATTAATGATGGATGAAAAGGAATGTGTTCATTGTAAAACAAAGTAAAATATTTTTTTCTCAGTGTTTCGAGTTTCGTGCATGATATTAATATGTGGTTTACGGTAAGTTCGTCTCCGCATTTTTCACAAACCTTTATCCAATTATAGCATTAAAAGAGTTGATCAATCAATTATGAAAATAATTATGTAATTAAGCGGAATAAAAAATAATCTGAGTATCTCCAAGCGACGGCAGACAACATTACCTTGGTTCTGTTCAGCTACGTGACATTTACATATTTTCCAATCTTGGTGCATGATAGTAAACCACCCAGTATGTATATTTTACATGCAGCAAAATTTGCACAAACTACTGCGGCACACAGGAGGTTCTCTCTTCCGCAGCGGCTTTCGAGGTTTATTTGACCGTGTGAGGTTCTTTGGACAGTTTGGAAATAAGGTGGGAATCCTTCTATCGAGCGCTCTGCGTAATATTGCCACGTGTCTAGCGCGGCGATGACGATGGCATAAGACACATCGGCACTTATAAAAAACATAGCAAGAAGAAGAAGAAGCAGTGACTAGCGCGCGCTATTTTAAAACCGTCCGTTCTTGTTACTGCCTCTGCCGACAAGTGCGTTTCGTTTGTCCCTCGAGCTTTCGACGTCGTGACAATATGCCATCGATATCGTATCCTCTGAAAAATGGCTGATGCAGACATGGTCGGTAGGCGTTAGAGTTCGGTCTGCCCTCAGATTTGCACGGCGCCACTGCTCTAGACGACCGCTGTCGGACGGCGCTTTGAATAAAGGCACACGCTCCGCACAAGTCAGGTATCCAGAATTGCAGTTCGGAACGAAGCACTTTCTAGCCATTTCAAACGCCCCTCAGAAGGCCGCTGCCACCTTCGTCGAGGGCCCGTGGCGACAATACCCAAGCACAAGCTCATGAAACGAACGCGAACAAAAATCGTGCCTTCAAAACAGCGCAACCGCACATGCAAGCAGGAAGACGAAGCAGCGGCAGCGCGCGCCTTGCCGCCGAGGCTGGGACCGCATACCGCAGCCGCAGCGCCCTCTACGACGGCGCCGAACCAGCTGCAACCAAGCCGAACATAATCTGGACGCGAGCGAGCGGCGCTTTCGCGCGCGTTGGGGGGAGAGTGTCAGCACCTTTCCTTATTCTTACACCGTGGTCTGGACAGGCAGATCGGCTGCGGACGGCAATTTTCTTGACGCCGGCCGTCGGACGTTCGCCGCCCGACGAAGTTCGTCGCTCGGACGCCGGTTATACGCTCCATGTACTCCGGCCTTTATATGGAACGTCGACGGCAGAAATGCGCTTGGAGTGTCCGTATAATTGCTATCGCAATAATACGTCCGACCAGAGCTGGGGGGCGTATCCTACGGAGGGCTTTACATAGAACAGACCGGTCGTTATTTCATGTTCTCTTGAGGGCAAGAGAACATGATTTGGCGGCGGGCAGCAAAACGGGGGGGGGGGGGGTCGGCATTGCAGGAATCACGGGTGTAAACCAGTGTTCGAAAACACGATTTAAAAAAAGCGACAGATAGGCTGGAAAGGGACGTGTATGAGGCTTATTGCATTGCTAGGTGCACAACAAGATGCATCAGTGTCAGTGACGAAGTAAGAACTTTGTTTCTTGAATGATAATGCGAAACATTGAAAGTGCGCATGCGTATTGTACATTCAAGAATTTCGTTGTGAAGGTTTTCTTGCAATCTGTCAATTTTACTTTGGGGATCTGTTTATCGGCGTTTCTTCCCACGCTTGCTGATTTCGCTTTATTTAGGATAATTTTGGATATAGTGCGCACGCACGTTTTTAAGTCGACAATTGCGATTACGCTGGTCTGAGTGCTTTGACAATTGATAGTTCCAAGTTATCAAACTTTTCTTGTTAACGGCATAAACGAAGCTCGGTGAAAACTTGTGTACCTCGTGTTGATGTGAATTTAAAAGTGTCTGTAACGGCTGCTGGAATACAGTTGGAAGTTGGCGCCCGTCCTGTGTACCTGTGTCTTCTTTGTTGGTGTTTTTTTCGCTGCTCGTTAAGGTTTTCAGTTTATCAACAAGTACACTGCGTTTCTTTGGGGCCGTCACGCCATCTACACTCTCATACGCTGGCTGACAACACCAGCTCTCTTTATGTCGAATATCCCCGTTCTTTCTCTGATCCACACCGCTCTATTCCTGTCTATTTACGCCTTACATTGCGAGACCTAAATGACAATATCGCCACTGTTGAATTAACCCCGTTCCAGTGACGAACAGACGTCGTGCCCGTGTCCCGTTAAACCTGTGCAGCTAACAAGCGCGCTAGTTCAGCACCCGGCGGTTACGAAGCACTTGACCTTGCGCGCAAGAGAAACGAAGTGGTAGTCAGCTATGACCTGCGTACCACCCTATATTTATTTAGTGCTTCAATCATAGGACGCTCGAAAAGAGAACATTATGTTTTTCCGACGTTTCGGCCGGGGTCCGGCCTTCATCAGGCAATGCAGGTAACACAAATGCGCGTCTCTTAAGTACACATATGGCATAGGGAAGGCCCCGTGCAGTACAACTATCAATTGGCACATCACCGTAAATGTAGCCACAGGTCAATAGCAGTGGTAAGTGTGTTGTGGATCGCCATTCACGCACCTTAGACAACACTTAAAGAAACTGACGATTTGGTAGTATTCACATGAAAAGCGCAACAGGAACATATGTCGAAAAGGTTACAACAAAGGAGGTTACAAGAACAATAATTGTTCATGAGAAGTCATACGGCCCGGATACAAAAGCAAGAATAAAACAGAGGTGTGCGTGACAAAATGCTTAAAAAAATTATGGCAAAATATATAATACACGAAAGTGTTGACAAACGTGTAAGGTAAATATGACTAGCAAGAAATGTCCTAACACTGCTTCAGTCATTACATTCGTGTGGTAAATAAAACAATCAGCGCACGAAAGAGTGAGAAAAACAATTTAAATAGGGCAAGGAAACAAACTAGAGGCGCAAAAGAATTTAACAAAAATGCATGACCAAGAAAGGCGTGTAAACAAGCACAACGAAGCTGTGATGGAACTATACCAAAGTGTAAGCGCGTCCACAAAATATTCACACAGAAACTCCTCTGGGAGTTGTCTAAGCATGCGTATACACATTATGCTACTTGCTCATGTCCACACAGCCCGGTGTCGTTATCTATGTTACGAAGCTAGATCCGGCCAGTATAAACCCTTATCTATCCTTATCAACCTTATCGGATGTGATCCGAACCTTATCAACTATTATCGCTCCTTATTAACTCTTGTCGATGCTTATTAACCTTATCAGAATTGCTCCGACCATTATATACCCTTATCGCTCTTTAGCACCTTATCCATCTGCGTCGAACCATTATGAACCGCGATGAAACCCATATAACCTTTCATCACTCCTTACCAACTCATTGATTGCTTATCTGTCTGTGTTGCGCGACGCGAAGCGCCCTCCGAGATCGGTGGCATTTCGGTCGGAGCGCCCTAACGGAAGGCGCATCCCGCGAGCACCGTAATGTATCGGGGCCCATGTGGCGTGTTTAGCATGAAATTTTAGCATAGGTTTCTGATGTCTACAATGTTCCAAGTCGGCTCTACATGTGAGACGGCTTTTGCTGCACCAAATCTTTCAACAAAGCCTTCATAAAAGTTGTTCTAATTTGACATTTGTTTCGTACCGCCTCTACCACACATTCATATGGTTCAGATATGTTCACCTTCTGCAAGCGTGGGAGCTTAGCCCAGTGGGTGAGACCCTCGGCTTCTGAACGTGGGTTCGTAGGCTCGAAACTGACCCCCGCCAACGGTTTCCTTTCGAATTTATTTTGGTTTTAATACAATAGTTATTTATAGCGATTCGTCTTACCAGACGGACAGACAATTTTCCTTGTTGGGTAGGCATGGAAATGCTTACGCATTTAAAAAACGTTAGCATGCCTGGACTTCCGTTTGTGCCAGATGAGAAAGGTTTGAATGTATAAGAAGTTATTCGCGAACTTCCCTTTCGTGGAGCAAAGCGAAACCCGATTCTAGTTTAGTGGCTATTAGTTTATCAAACAAGTGGCCGTGAATGTTGACGTGCTTGAACAGAGGAAGATTAGGAAGGCTTGTGGCGTTCGATTTTTTATTGTAAAACGCAGTCTGAAGGGGGTTTCAGTTTGTCCGATATATCCAAGTTTGCACACGGAACATTCCAGCATGTACACAACGTACTCGTGTCACAGTCAAAGCCACCTTTGATGTTGACATAAAAATTTGTCGCTGTGCTCTTTGCCGCAAATGTAGTGCTCATGTGGGTGCATACCTTGCAAACGGGTTGGCAAGGATGAGAGCCAGAAGGTTAGCTGCGGGCGATATCTTTTATGACACCAGCAAATGGCGTAAGTTCCTTGATCTACGGACCACTGCGCGTGGGTAAGATGCCTTTGAGGCGATTGCTTTGCAAGAGTAAGTTGTGATGCTTCTGAGGGATGCTGTTAATATCTGGTAATGACGCTGAATGTGTTCGATAGTACGTGATGGTTGCACAGCGTGCTTGTCTGGACTGACAAGTTTGCTGCGGCCCATTCAATCAGCACGTTTCAACAGCATCGTCAACAATTTCACGTGGATACTTTTGTGCGGTGAGGTCATCTCGAAGTTTGCTGCAGTTTTCAAGAAAGTCGGAACCTGCAGAACGTATCTTTTTTTTTTTTTTTTTTTTTTTTTTTTACGGAGGACTTGGCATAAGGAATACCGGTCTTGCAATGTTTCGGATAGCAGCTTTCGGAAATAGAGGTGCTGATGCCTATCCGTGGGTTTTCTAAAGAGCTTAGTCAGCAAATAAGGTCACTCTGACGTCAAGGAAACTGACTGACGTGCTTGAGTATTATTTAGAGAAAGCCATGAATGGTTGAGCATTGTTCTAGTCTGCAATAAAGGACAGGAGTTCTGCCTATCCATAGTGTCAGATTAGGAATACGTCGTCATTAAAACGTTTGTCGCAGAATGGTTTCAATTCGCGTGTGCTCTTATTGGCCCATAAACAGGTTAGCATAGCTAAGTGCTATTTTCGTGTCCATTAAGGTTCCACTTACCTGCACCATGTATGCGCCATCAAAGTCGTAATGTTGTTTATAGCATCAGGATTATTTCTAGTAATATAGGCTATTACAGTGCTGTCCACAATTTTATCTGGGACAGTACCCTCATAAGCCTGCAAACTACTTGGATGTCGTCATATGCGGAATGATAGTATAAATTCAGTCGACGTCTAATGTTACAAGTACTGAACCAATTCTTCTTCTTTCTGGGGTTTTACTTGCCAGAACCAGTTCTGATTATGAGGCACACCGTACTGAAGGGCTGGGGATTAATTTTGACCACCTGGGGTTATTTAACGTGCACTACAACGCAAGCACACGGGCGTTTTACATTTCGCGTCGATCGAAATGCGGCCGCCGCGGCCGGGTATCGATCCCGCGACATTGCGCTCAGCAGCGCAACGCCTCAGCTACCTGAGCCACCGCGGCGGGTAGCACTGAACCAAGAAGTATACGTCGACGTCAATGATACCAGATAACAAGTGGTAAGTTTTCCTAAAATATGAAGAAAAAGTAGGCGGAATATTCTTAATGACGCTGTCGACGAAGCTGGAAAGTGCTTCTCTGACGGTACGGACGCCAGGCACGACAGGGCGACCCGGATTCTCTGGCTTGTGGATTTTCGACAGGAGATGAAACCGTCCCAGGACGGGGCTGAGAGGTTACTAGTGAGCGTATCGTTTTGTCGATTATTTTCCTGATTTTGAAAAGTTCCCTGACGCTGTTAGCAACAGTTTTCTTGAAATGCTCCGTGGGATCGTTGTCAAGGCGCTTATAATTTTTGTTGTCATGTAGTCGTCTCGGCTTCTGCAACAATCAGCCCTATTCATTTTCACCACAGCGCCACCTCTATCGGCTGGCTTGATAATGATGTCTGTGCGAGCTTGTAGTATTTCTACCGCTTGCTTTTCAGGAATTGACAGGTTTACACTATTATACCGAATTGTTAGTTTTTTTTTTTTGTGTGTGTGTGTGTGTTGTTTAAGCCATCCGCAACACCAGCGCCTCCTCTATTTTTTCAATGCCAGCCAGGTGGCCGATCCAACGGTTCACCAGCCTCTCCGTTTACCCTTTCCTACTCTCTCCCGTCGGCTCGCGCCTGCTTTACGGTCGTGGGGGACCCTCTGGTGGCGCCTCACGCCGCAAGTCGGAGGAAGTAATCCTGACAGACGCGTGCAGCGTCTACCGCATCTCCTCCGGAATGGGAGCGGCGCGCGCTCAGTGGCTCAGACACAGCGCTTGCTTTTTTCTTTATTTTTTGCTTGCGAAAGCAAGTCGACGGTGGCGGCCCTAGAAAGTCCACGTTGAAACTTTCAGGCCGGGCGCGCGGCGCCGCCGGAGACTGCGGCTGCGAAGAGGTACTTTCAACAAGGCTCTGAGGCGAAAATATATATATATATATATATATATATATATAAAGAAGTCAAAGCGCGCGCTATCATCGTCCAATCGGAAATACAGGAGAGAGCGAAGCGGCGTTGATCAAAAGATGGCGGTACTTTTCTTATATAGGGATTTGAGTCGTACCCTCTGGGCAGCGTCACATCGCGGCAACTCACTGAAATAAGACGAACCAGCGGCTGCCATTGTGGAGCGGGCGATTGCACTGGCATTGAAAAAATAGAGGAGGCGCTGGCAACACACTTATTGTTATTGACATGTGGCCACATCTACGGTTATATGCCGATTGACAGGGATACCGCACGTGCGCTCAGAGACCCCCTGTGGATTTTTTCATCGGGCGAGGGGGAAGGCCTTTCCTCCTCTCCACCTTGTGCAAGCAGCTGGCGCTGCTAGAATGTGTTGCAGTCGCGTGCGGCGGGACGATTTGAAGATGTTTCAGCTCGTTCTCCGTGAGATTTCCGTGATGTCAGTGCATACTATGTCGTCACTGTGTAGCCTTGCGGTAACTGCAGTGTGCAGAAATGTCTCTTGGCTGCGCGAACACGAAACGCTCATCATCTGCCGCGATGTGTGCACGCTTTTTGTATTAGAGATGGGTCGCTCAGGAGCGAGCCGGGTCTCGTGAACGGCTCTTTTTAAAGAGCGAGTGAGACGTGGTTCAGTAAAAGTGAGCGGCGGTTCTTTTTGAGAAAGGGAGCCGGTTCTCTCGCGTTCAGTGAGCAGTGCCGATGCGTTCCGTCAGAGCCGGGTCTTCTGCTGGGTGCGACTTCCGCGCCATCTATTAGCGGTACGAGAAATCAACTGGCCTCCCACCCTTCCTCAAAAGATCCGGCTCGCTCCTGAGCGCTCAGGAGCGAGCCGGATCTTTCGAGCCGCTCTTTTGAAGAGCGAGGGAACCGTGGTTGAGTAAGTGAGCGGCGGTTCTTTTGGAGAGAGGAAGCCGGCTCTCTCTCGTTCAGTCAGCCGTGCCGAAGCGTTCCGTCAGAGCCGGTTCTTCTGCTGGGTTTCGAGGTTTCGATTTCTGACCGACGAATGGTGGCCGGTGTGGGCACACTCGCGCTACTGGTACTCGCTCGCAGTGTGTGGTGTGCGCAGCAGTCCCTTTGGTTTTTTGTGCGTCCTTTGGTGTGGCACCCGATGCCACCGAGGGGGGAAGTAAAGAAGCCTTAATTGGCAAAGGATGGTACCGTTCGTTGCCTGCTGCTGTTCGAACAATGTCTCACGACTCTCACCGCTCGCACATCGCGTGCTGGCCCAAGAACACTTCGAAATGGTCTTCCGTGTCTTTAAAGACAACAGGTGAACGTACAGTTAACGTCCTGATCTTCATCATCATCATCAGCCTATATTTTATGCCCACTGCAGGACGAAGGCCTCTCCCTGCGATCTCCAATTACCCCTGTCTTGCGCTAGCGTATTCCAACTTGCGCCTGCAAATTTCCTAACTTCATCATCCCATCTGGTTTTCTGCCGACCTCGACTGCGCTTCCCTTCTCTTGGTATCCATTCTGTAACCCTAATGGTCCACCGGTTATATATTCTACGCATTACATGGCCTGCCCAGCTCCATTTCTTCCGCTTAATGTCAACTAGAATATCGGCTATCCCCGTTTGTTCTCTGATCCACACCGCTCTCTTCCTGTCTCTTAATGTTAGTCCTAAGATTTTTCGTTCCATCGCTCTTTGCGTGGTCCCTTGACTTGTTCTCGAGCTTCTTTGTTAACCTCCAAGTTTCTGCCCCATATGTCAGCACCGGTCGAATGCACTGATTGTACACTTTTCTTTTCAACGACAGTGGTAAGCTCCTAGTCAGAATTTGGTAATGCCTGCCGTATGCACTCCAACCCAATTTTATTCTTCTGTAAATTTCTTCCTCATGATCAGGGTCCCCTGTGAGTAATTGACCTAGATAAACGTACTCCTTTACAGACTCTAGAGGCTGACTGGCGATCCTGAATTCTTGTTTCCTTGCCAGGCTATTGAACATTATCTTTGTCTTCTGCATATTCATCTTCAACCCAATTCTTACACTTTCTCGATTAAGGTCCTCAATCATTTGTTGTAATTCGTCTCCATTGTTGCTGAATAGGACAATGTCATCTGCAAACCGAAGGTTGCTGAGATATTCGCCGTTGATCCTCACTCCTAAGCCTTCCCAGTCTAAGAGCTTGAATGCATGCAGTGCATGCAGTGAATGCAGTGCATGCAGTGAATGCATGCATGCAGTGCTAAGAGCTTCTAAGCATGCAGTGAATAGCATTGGAGAGATTGTGTCTCCTTACCTGACCCCTTTCTTCATTTGTGCTAATTAGTGTAGTCATGAAAATGTCGCCCATGACATCCACTTGAGTGCATTTTCTGAGCGTGTATCATTTGCACGTCATTAAAACGAGGCCAATGATCTGTTGTGTTGTAATAGAACTTAATTTCTCTCTTTTTCTTTTTTTTTTTTTTTTTTTTGTCCTGGCGCATGATGGCATGATCGCCAGTATCGCGCGTGCGCTCAAGAGAAAAAAAAACGAAAAAAAAAAGCGAAAGGTACGTGCGGCAGTTTTGTGGATCTTTCGTATGATTTTTGTATTGTACTTCAAGAAATGATTTCTACATTTATTTTGCATGGCGTTGCAGCTCACTCATATCATAGTGAACGTACACACGTGAGCAAAAGTATACGGACCAGGGATTGCGCGATAAAGCCGCTTTTTCTTTTCAACCGCCTGCAAATGCAACTAGAAATTGAGGACTACAGTCCAAACTTGGCATTGCGAACTTTCCAGTGTACTCGTCAATTTCAGCTTATGCATGGTAATTACGAAGAAATTCAGTTTTTTTCGGCGACCCTTTGGTCCGTATACTTATGCTCACGGGTGTACGTGTGCATAAATGAATAAAGTTGAAAGATACTGCACAATCATTTTGTGTTCTTATTTTGACGAAAGTTGATTTTAAAGTACCACAAAAACAGACAAGCTGCTGTGATGACGATGAAGTTACATATTTTTTTTGTGAAAAAAGTACGTCGCATTCTGCCCGTTACAGTATCATAAGCATTTTATCCCCAATATCAGAAAAGAAAGTTTCATTACAACTAGAAATTCACGCTTTTAATATATGTAAAAATATTCTCTAAACATAGCGATAATACCAATAACACGGTTAATAAATTATGCATATATCGTTTTTTTCAAAGTCAGATAACTGTAGAATATGCAAAACACAGGTGAACCGTTTGAGAGAACCGGTGAGCCGTTCAAATGAACCGGTTCATTTCAGTGAGCTGAGCCGTTCCGAGCCGCTACTGAAGTAAGCCGTTTTGCCCATCTCTAGTCTGAACTATTTTGTCCATATCGGTTTTTACTAGACGAAGAACATCGGTGTCTGTCAATTTCTAGCGTCAATTGGAAAACATACCCACTATCTGATCGCCTGACGTAAGAACTGAAACATAACGGTGCTCATGTGTCGCGAACCTAATGCAACGCCGGAAGATCTAAGCGCCATTGATTATAATATATTTTCGTCAGCCACCGGCATCGCTGTCGCGCATTTTAAGTCTAGTAGACCTGAAATCACTATTCTATGTCTACGATAGCCTCTTGTATGAGGCCGATGGCGTTGCTGAACACAGCGATCTCTGCGGTTTTCAAACCAGCATCATACATATAAGCTTTGTGCTTCGCTATTGCGTTTTTGCCATGTAAAACAGTAATGTCCAGAGAGGATCGCTTAAACGTAATCCGATTTGTGAGGACACAATTTCCGTAAAAGTGGTGAGCGCGTCGCAGAAGACGGGACGAACAAGACCGACAAAAACATTCGGTTGTGATCCGCTTCTTTGACACACACACACAAAAAAAGTCGCAGGCCAGCGCGGCACACGCAGCACAGTCACAGTGCAAGCTGGTGGAGCGGCTCAAGAATACCTCCAATTTGGGCACCACGCACAACAGGGTCTTTGCGGCAATCTGTTCGCCTCGTTTTGACGAGAACGATCTGAACTCTCCGCCCGGCGTCGATGGCGAGCTGCGGCTTGTAATGCTCTGTGCACAGCAGTCTGCAGAGCCGGAGGAAGCCTTACAACTGTAACTTACATGTCGGGCGCGCCGCGTTTGCAGGCACCTTAACTAGATGGCGCCACCATACTGGCGGAGGCTCGGCAGCTCGGGAGCGCGTTGATTGCGCGCCTCGTCTGAATCGCATATCGTCGCCTGCGCCTGCGCACGCAAACGCCTGCAAACGCAGCAGGCGTTTGTAGGCGCCTTACCTAGATGGCGCCAGCATACTGGCGGAGGCTCAAGTCGTCTCCCCCTGCGTGCTTGCCTTATATATGGGTATTTTCCGCCGCCCGATAGCAAGCGCTTGCGTGGCTCAGTGGTAGAGAATAGACAGTTTTAGACGTACGTGGAGACTTCACGTACGCAAACGTGAACAGTCTACGTACCTTACGTGCACGCCATCTGAAACGCTTTTAGCTACACGTACGCGACGCACCACGTAGCTACATCTATCGGGAAATATGAAAACTGCGGTAGCCAATTCAATTCAAGATGAGTATTTCAGCCAAGGCAGTGATGTGCATTGATGCGTGCCGGTCATCGTCTCCGCAATGCCCGGAAGTGTGTTGTGCAAGCGTTATCTGCTGTCATCGTTGACCAGGAATGAAATAGATGACCAGTCATCCTGTCGCCGTGTTTCCATGCAAGCCATCTGCGCGCGCTCAGCACGCTATCGCTTGTTCGTGGTCTCGCGAAACCCCCGCGCGAATCTGTCTACGTGCGCAAGAAACGCACGCAAAAAATCGAATCTCACGTACGTCCGTGAGACCAGCGCGCGGCCTCTACGTTCTGCGCATGCGCACTGCTTACACGTAGAAGCTCTACGTACGCAAAGCCTCTACGTGCGTGTAACTAAAACTGTCTAATCTGGCTCCCACGCAGCGGGCGCGGGCTCGATCCCGGCGGGAAACGCGTACTTTTTTCGCATTTCCGGCGATAGCGGTTACGGCCCAACGCCGGCGGCCGCCGCTGGCGGTATTATCGCGAACCCAAACGGCTATTGGAATGAGCCCATAACAGCTTACGCTGTAAAAAAGGAGAAGTGGCGAACGCCGCAATAAGACCTCGCATGGTTATGCCGCATGCTTGGACCATGCGCTATAGAGAACAATATACCCCAGCTGATACCGTTGCTTCGGCCGCCGTCCGCAGCCGGTCGCTCGACTGTGCTGTTACTTAAAGTCCCTATTGACCCTTTTCGCGGAGTAGTTTGCTTTAGAGAAACGAGATGGCGCTCACTGCGGCGCGCCATACCTCTCCTCAGCGACCGCGCACGAATACGAAACCATTACCGCTTCAACCTTGATCAGCTGTCGGAAATGCAACTGAGTTTTCGCTAACACACTGTGCTCCAATCATGCGAGATTGATTGAAGACTTTGGCTGCAAAAATAGTGACTAGCATGTTAAGGAATAGAATGAATCTGTGTGGCCAAGTTCGCCAACCGCTGCTGCAACTGTCCAAACGTGTTACCGGAACTTCGTGATGTACGGCTTTCCTCGAGGATACAGAAATTTGCTCATCCGCCAGCCTTGTATCGCTAACCTTCAAAGAAAGGGCTTCATCCCCAGAACTTCGGCAAGAGTGAGTACCACTCGTTAAACAATCACAAAGGGAGTGTCATAGTAAGTTTCGCGCACGTTATCTATACATATCTGTGCCAAAGGCAGGAAAACTTACGCCCACTCTATCGCCGACGTATCAAGAATAAGTGAATGGGCGCACACTTTAATATATGCGCACTGTGTACGCACAATAAATGACGGACTACACCTATGGAGCACGAATGGTCGAAGCTGAATGTTTCGTGACGGTCCACAAGAGTAATCGAGTTACTAGCTGTAATATATATTTGCTACAAGGTATTACAATGTACAAAACAGCTATGTTTCAAGTCTTGTGAGCAGAAAGAACAAATATATCGGAACTGAGCACACCCGCGAGCGATTAGACAGAAAATAATCAGATAGTGGCCGCACCGAGGAACTTCACGGAGTCAGAAACTGACTAGCCACTGCTTCAAAATATTTGCCGAATAAAGAACAAAGAACAAAACACACTAATCCTGACTGAATTCATAATCGGAAAGCTTGGATAGCTTGGAATACATATTTAGCCCAGCTTTTAGAACAATCACCATATACGCTGCTTGCGCCGTTTGGACATAGCTTAATCAGCTCCGAAAGCGCTTTTGCATGTTCTCTGAAGCTGTGATCAAAGCTTCGTGTCGTCCACCTAGTCACAGTCTACGATATCTCCGAAAATAGAGGTTTTCTAAGCCGCGCCGGCGTCATACACTTCCATTGTAAACGAGGAGGCAACGGAGGCAGTTGAGGCAAGCAATGGACGCGTCACCACGTGATCAAACATGGCAGCGCCCACGGGATCGCCGCGAAAAGGGTCAATATAAGAAAAGTACCGCCATCCTTTGACAAATGCCGCTTCGCTCTCTCCTGTGTTATCCTGTATCTCCGATTGGACTATGATAGCGCGCGCTTTTCACTTTATCTTTTCTTTTTTTTTTTTCCGCCTCAGAGCCATGTTGAAAGTCCTCTGCGCAGCCGCAGTCGCCGGCGGCGGCGCGCGCCCGGCCTGAAAGCTTCAACGTGGACTTTCTAGGTGCGCCACCGTCGACTTGGCTTTCGCAAGCAAAAAGTAAAGAAAAAAGAAAGCGCTTTAGGAAAGGAGACGACGGAGGAAAGAGTAGATGGCGGTGCTTTTCTTATATAGGGACTTTACTGTTACTACTAGTGAAAACTGCTTTGTTCGTGGGCGGAAACCTCGTCCAACAAACGAGCGAGTCGTGCAATGTACACCCGTGAGCAAAAGTATACGGACCACAGGGTCGCTGAAAACACTGAGTTTCTTCCTAATTAACAAGCTTAAACTGGATTTGACTAGTACACTGAAAAGTTCGTATTGCCAAGATTTCACTGCAGTCCTCAATTTGAAGTTGTGTTCAAAGGCAGAGGAAAGAATCGGCTTTATCGCGCAACCCCTGGTCCGTATACTTTTGCTCACGGGTGTACCTATAGATAACATTTTCAACGCTTGTCAAAGTAAACAGCACTCATTATTCCGCAGCAGAATGGTACCCACGCTTTTACGATGGTAATATATTTGCCAACTACTCATCATCCCTAAACCACAGCTTAGAATTACGGTGAGAATGCAGCAGTAAGGTGGCCATTCGTAAAACAAATTTTCAGAAATATTCAACTGATCTCTGAGGCTGATTGTAGGCTCAAACACGCGCGCACACATCGCGCTAGGTGCTCCCTCCGTGTTAGCGCCAGCAGAACATGCCGACTTAAATCCCTTCAGTACGTCTCACAGAACCGTTTTCCATGTTGAGGACACCACGTCATATTAAATAGACCGCGCTAGCCCTAAATTCAGTGCCATTCTACTCTGTAAATGTGGATCACCAGCGAAGCTGTGTATGTGGTGTTATGATCGGCTTGGAACTGCACCTGTGAAATGTGGGAATCAAGCTCGAGCGCCTTTCCCGTGACGAGATAATCCTCTTTCATCCCCGAGAGAGCGTCTGACCTCTACGGAGCAGACGAAAACAGCGAGCTACCAAGAAGGAAGACCCGAGGAAGAGGAGGTCGCCAACTTGACCGCCCGACAGAGGTCTGACACTTCCACAAGTTCCCCGAAGGAGTCATCGGCAGGTTATGCCTGGAATCTGTATCTCTCCAATGTGGGAAGCAAGCCCCAGCGCTTTTCCCGTGACGAGATAATCCCCTTCAGCCCCGAGAGAGCTCTCACCTCTACGGAGCAGACGAAAACGGCGAGCTACCAAGAAGGAGGACCCGAGGGCGAGGAGGTCGTCAACTTGACCACCGGAGAGAGGACTTCCACGAAGGAAACGCCGGCCACCACGAGGGGATTTAAGGCCGTCCTGGCCCCCGTGTTAATCATAACCGCTCGAGACTCGGATAGAGTCAAAACCATGTACCAATGAAGTGAATACAATCTTTTCCATTTTTCATCGTCACGATGCCCGCCTTCATCGTCGTTTCCTGATTCCTGCGGTGACGACCCACCTCACCCGGTCTAGATTATATCAGCTGGTTGGCAGCAATGGGATACTCCACCCTTCGTCCTGTCTTCAGCAGAATGGTGAGCGCTTGACTTTCTTTGAGAATTTGCCAGGTTTTAGCTTGTGTGTTTTCTAAAACGGCGAATTAGTTTCTGTACGTGCAGGCTCCTGTTGAAAGCTTCCTCACGTCACAGCATAGTAAGAAAGTCCTCGTTCGGGATTGACCATGGATTTGAGCAAACGGAGAAAGCCAGAGTTGTTATTACTTTGTGAAGAGCTGGGAATTGAGGTCGGGAAAAGTCAGAGAAAGCCACAGCTTATTGAGGCGATTGAGAAGTGCGGGGCTCTTGAGGACGAAATTTCAGAAGCATGGGAAGAGATAGCGAAACGAGCTGAGAAAGCTGAGCAAAGCGCTGCAGAGGAAAGGCAAAGAGCTGAGAAAGCTGAACAAAGGGAAGCTGCAGAAAGAAAGGAACGCGAGGAACAGAGAGCTCACGAACTAAAGCTAAAAGAACTGGACGTGCAGCGGGATCTGGCCAGGCAATCAGCAAATAACCCCTCAATAGATGAAAGACGTTCAGGTGAAGTAGGAGTGAAGATAAGGGATCTCATGCCATCGTACAAGGTGAACGATGACATGGGTTTGTTTCTCGTTACTTTTGAACGAACCTGCGAGAGAAACGGGTTGGCACTAGAGAGTTGGCCACAACAGATTCTGACCGTTCTTCCTGGCGAAGCAACCGAAATAATTGCGAGGCTAACGAAGGACGAGTCAGAGGACTATCAGAAAGTAAAAGCTGCGCTGCTAAGAAAATATCGGCTCTCAGCGGAGGCTTTCCGCCGCCATTTTCGGGAGGCAGTTAGGACACCGGGCGAGTCTTTTCAAGATTTCAGTTATAAGCTGAAAGCCAATTTAATTGAGTGGCTGAAAGGGGAAGACGCGTTCGGTTGTCACGACAAGGTTGTGGAGCTAATCTGCAAGGAGCAGTTCTATGGGTCCTTGTGCGAAGAGATGCGCCTTTGGATTCAAGATAGGTCGGGCGAAAAGGGCTTGGAACGGGCTGCAGTGCTAGCAGATGAATTCGCCGCACGTCGCGAATCCGAGAAAGCACGCGTCAGGCCCTTCACTAAATTCAGCAAAGAAGAAAACAAGCGCCCCTTTCACAACGAGAAAGCTGGAGGTGGGACCAATGACGCGCCGACCGATAATTCCGGAGAGAATGAAACCACAATGAAAGACGAAAGAAAAACAAAAAAGGCGTTTGAGGCTAGAAAACCGGTCGTCTGTTTCCGTTGCCAGGAGCCTGGACACCTTGCGATCGGCTGTAGAAAGCCTAGAATTGTTTTTTCTTTCGTGAATGACGACGACAACTTGGCGCTCTTAGAACCCTACATTCGCGACCTCGCAGTGAACGGAACGCCATGCAGGGTACTTAGGGACTCGGCTGCGACAATGCACATCGTCCACCCTGCCTATGTGCAACCTGAGGATTTTACCGGGGAACATGCGTGGATCCGGCAGGTAGTTGAGGAGGATAGTGTTTGCTTGTCCATAGCCAGCGTAAAGATCGAGGGGCCATTCGGAATATTGCTGACTGAAGCCGCAGTATCACAAAATCTGTCCAAGCAATACCCCTACTTATTTTCAAATCGCTCGGAGATGCTGCTAAAGAAAAAGGGCCTGAGTTTTGGCGACCCTACGGTCCAAGCTCTCCCGCGTAACACGGCTCAGGAAATCGCGGTAGAAGAGAACGATTGCGCCACGAAAGTGGAAACAGTGGCTCTTCCGGAGGCCGTTCCTTGCGGAGACAAGGCTTGTTTCAGCAGCCCTAAAAAGGTCAAGGAGGCGCTGAAAAGCTCCCTTGTATTTCCGCATTTGAACGACAGTCCTGAACCGCCCAAAGGAGAGGAGGCTGACATGGCGGCCAAGCAGAGCAGGAACATGACACTCGGGGATAGCAGAGGAACATTCAGTGACCGCCTGGCGAGGAAAATTTTTTTCAGACGGCGCAAACGAGCGAATTATTTAGCACAGCGCAAATTCGAGGAAGACGAAACACCACAGCCCGTAAGCAAAGGGAACGGACCATCATGCAGAACGTCAAAGGGCTCGTTATGGTGGTTGAGAAAACGGAGACGTCTAAGGCGGATGACATCAGAAAAGGGCGCGTCTCCGCGAGTAGGACGGCGGCTGAAAGGGTCAACCTGGCTGAGGTACGCGCGCAAGCACAGGGCCAGTCAAACAGTCAATGAGGGGGAATGCGCCGCGAGAGGGAGAGCAAAGGAAGAATGGCGATTCTCCTCGCGTTTACGGCCTCCCTCTCTGAGACGCGAAAGAAAGCTGCGGCCACACGAATTGACAGGTGACGGGAGGGGGCAGTGTATGTCTGGCACCCTTTATTGCCCATGGCGAGGCCCAATGACTTTCAGATTGCGACCTAGTCGAGTGCGCATTAGGAGGTAGTAATTGTCGAATTGGGCGCCTCCATAAGGTTCCCGTTTGTAAATTTGTAAATAGAGCACGTTGCATTTTCTTTTCATTTGTTAGTTATTAAGACCTTATTTCTTTTAATTTCAAAGGTTCCGCGTTAATCTCGGTGATTCGTTGTGATGATTGTTATGCGCGCCAGTTACGCGAATAAAACTGCTAAGCAGGTTTTGCAACGGTGGTGGCTCGTGAACGCGCTGTTTTTGTAGATAGGCATTGACATTAGAGGTTTGTAGAAACAAACCATTTTGGGTAATTCAATGCTTACAGGGTAGGTGCGTTTATCGGCTACCATTGCAGATAGAGTATGGCTTTTGGTTTTCTGGATTTAAATGCCAATTTATGAATCAGCTTAATTGCGAGTTCAAGCGGTCATCAGAGCGCAGTACATTTTGCCTTAGAAGCGCTGGTACTGGCAGATACTATTGACCCAACGAGTAACTAACTCACTGCGCAGCATTTATCCGTCTGATCATTTTCAATGCACTCTCAGTCTCTCAATAAATCTGGCTTTCCCGGGCAGGAGAAACAAAAACGTTAGGTATTAGGTTAATTGAAATATGCACTTAAGTCTGGTTTTTTCCTTTTGTTAATTTTCGGGAAGCTCGAACGAGGGCTGCAGGTTTAATCATGATAAGGTTTTGTGTGAAGAATGTGTGAACCTGGCAGTTCTCATGGTTAGTTATGTGCTCTCTGTTTGTTGTGCCTTGGGCTTGGCGTGGTCTATTTCCAGAGGGTGTCACCTGGCCTGCCTTGGAACGAACGGCGCAACAAAGCAGAGGCACGGGGTCTGTGGTCTCTTCGAGGTGCTTGGATGCTGCAACCCCTTCGAGACCTCCTGTGGCGGTGGACGGGCTGTTATGATCGGCTTGGAACTGCACCTGTGAAATGTGGGAATCAAGCTCGAGCGCCTTTCCCGTGACGAGATAATCCTCTTTCATCCCCGAGAGAGCGTCTGACTTCTACGGAGCAGACGAAAACAGCGAGCTACCAAGAAGGAAGACCCGAGGGAGAGGAGGTCGCCAACTTGACCGCCCGACAGAGGTCTGACACTTCCACAAGTTCCCCGAAGGAGTCATCGGCAGGTTATGCCTGGAATCTGTATCTCTCCAATGTGGAAAGCAAGCCCCAGCGCTTATCCCGTGACGAGATAATCCCCTTCAGCCCCGAGAGAGCTCTCACCTCTACGGAGCAGACGAAAACGGCGAGCTACCAAGAAGGAGGACCCGAGGGCGAGGAGGTCGTCCACTTGACCACCGGAGAGAGGACTTCCACGAAGGAAACGCCGGCCACCACGAGGGGATTTAAGGCCGTCCTGGCCCCCGTGTTAATCAGAACCGCTCGTGACTCGGATAGAGTCAAAACCATGTACCAATGAAGTGAATACAATCTTTTCCATTTTTCATCGTCACGATGCCCGCCTTCATCGTCGTTTCCTGATTCCTGCGGTGACGACCCACCTCACCCGGTCGAGATTATATCAGTGGTGACTGACCATTGCTGCGGTGAAACGTTCCAAGTATGCGGGATCGGGGCCCCGTGGACGGTTCGCATTTCTCACGGTCCAAGCGGGCAGCACGCTCCCCGCTTGGCGTCCGCTCATCGTCGGTGGTCTCCTTCCGCCCCCGCGCCCAACTCCCTTTTCGGTTCACGCCGGTTTTCTTGGTAGACACGCGGTTCTTCTTCATACCGTACAACACGTGGCCTACCAATTTCACATTCAGAGCAGAACTGAGCAAAGGAGCCCAAGGTATATGCAAACTGGAAGCGTAGCTTCCATAGAAGCCCACATGTCAAGAAAATGGCGGCTCGTTGCAACCGCTGCCGTCTACGTATCGGGGGGACAACTAACATCAAGCAAAAAAAAAAAAAGTGACGTCACAACCGGAAATGGCAGTGACGTCAAGATTGTATGCTGCTAGGCGCGAATGTTTGAATTTCTTCAGCGTCCGACATTTCGACCGCTACGCCAGCAGCCATTTTTCTTTTGAGGCTGAGGCGAGCTTGCGACTCGCCTCAGCTGAATTAAGCGCCAGCGTGTCATTAAAGTGTAAGAGTGATGTATGTTTTAATGTGAACATAATTAGGCTGTTATTGACGGCAATTGTTTGGTAGGTTCCTTAAGAAGGCGAGCGAATAGGAAGGAAATAAATGACAGTGCCACAGAGGTTTCAAAAGCAACTTGACATTTATTAGTCTAGAATAATGCATCCAATATAATTGACCAAACAATACTTGTTTCAATGGATGAAAACTACTATGGCCAGCACACAGTCGTAATGTATAGCAACATATGTGAAACCTTTTCACAGAATCATTCGCAATTCCGTGCGACACCTTGTATTCATAACCAACAGCTATCAGACAGACAACATTGCCCCACATTATCATTACAAAACATTAGACTTACAAATTTTGCTTCCCGTCGGACGCTAAGAGCCTGTGTTACGAAGAGTGAACGAACATAGTGCCACGTTTCTTCGCGGAGCGTTCCGCACTTATCGTCACGACGAGACACAGCGCGTCGGATGCCGCTCCGTGAACTTGCACGATAACAAAAAACCTGCACTCACACCTTTTGCCAATGAAAGCCATGCGTCATGCAAGATTTGAACACGCACGCAAGGGGAAAAAAATAAACTGGGTGAAACCGCAGCGTTCAAGTGAGCAATGCCTTTCCGCACGACATAATGGCTGGTTTCCACAGTTTTGTCAAGTCTTGCGCCGAATCACTGCTTGGTAGGGGTCACCAAGAACGAACTAATAAATTGCGAAATAGATACAATATTAACATTGTTTGTTCTAGAACAGCAAAAATATTTGAAACTGAATATTTACTCGTATGACAGTATTCTGATTTAAAATTTTCGAACATTATTTTTTTTAACATAAAGGTTTCCTGGTTTCAGTGTTTGTCCCCCCCCTCACCTAGTCGCGCTTCAATCGTGCACCACTAACTGATATCTCTGGCGATAGGTTTTGGGACGCTTTTCGTTCCAAGCTTCGTGACCTATTTACATGGACCTTGAGGAGCCTACGTAGAGCATGACGTCAGGGGACAGAAGACAGTCAGATTGGTAGGCACTAGTTTGAATGTACACGTGTATGGTCAGCACCACCTAGATAGCACAAGACACTCTGATCATGACGCCATGCTACCTGGCCCATAGAATCTAATGAGGATGCTCCCGCGTAAGCAACAGTGATTTTGACGTCACCGCGTTCGTCACGCCGGTCTTGGCAATGGAAATTTAGGGCCAGGTAGCACGACATCATAGATCGGAGTGCGTAGGCCTGTTCTATCTAGGTGGTGTTAGTATGGTGCGAACGTAGACATGGCCGATGCGGGTCAAAGTGTATGATCTGTTCTTATCAGCTCAATATCTGATACGGGTTGTTTTTGGACCCAAGATATTAAACTTATTTTTGCAAGTTGGTGGAGTGCTTGAAGCCTGCTTCACCTCCGTAGCGTGTCAGCCCGGTATTGCAGTATCTTCCGGATCGGCCCACGGTTTTTGGTCTACGGACATCGATCCGCTGGAAGCTAGCCATATACAGCTTCGCTGTAAAAATGTATGCCTGGCATAAAACACGGCGCGCTCGCCCAAGTCAGCACTCGAACTGCCCATAGGTGGCGCCACTGCCCACACAATATAGACGGAAGCATCAACCGGTCAGCGTCGAGATAAGCAAGAGAGTAATGGTGGAAAAAAAGCAGGGAAGAGTTGATACGACCGGATCCGTTACAGGCATAGGTAGCGCTATGGATGGATTGAAACAACTTTATTAAAAATCCGGCGAAGTTTAACAACCCGGGCTCAGGTCTCCCATGAGGATGATTTAAATTTTAATGGTATTTTAAACGGACCAGCGAGCTAGCCGTAGGTAGCAAGGACTTCTGCCGGAGTACGGACTTCTTCCCGAGAAGACCACAGCGATCAAGGCCAAGTCAACGACCCCAATGGCAGCCCCAGCGTCCCCCTTCCTGCTGCAACACCCTCGGGAGCCACCAACCTTCAGTGAATCGTCGGGTGAAGACTGTGAAACCTGGCTGGAGACATACGAGAGGACCGCGACGTTCAACAAATGGATCGATGACGGCAAGAATACGCCATGTCTATTTTTCATTGGATGACGCTGCTCGGACCTGGATTGAGGACAGAGAAACCACCTTGGTGATGTGGGACCTATTTCGTGAGAATTTCATGAGGAACTTCACGAGTATCATTCGAAAGGAGAGGGCCGAGGTTCTCTTAGAAACCAGAGTGCAATTGCCGAACGAGAACATCGCAATCTTCACAGAGGAGATGACTCGCCTCTTCCGCCACGCCGACCCCCACTTGTCTGAAGAAAAGAACATTCGGTTCTTGATGCGGAGTGTCAAAGCGCAACTATGCGCCGGATTGATACGCAACCTGCCCAAGACTGTTGCAGAATTTGTTTCGGAGGCCACAACGATCGAGAATACGCTTGAAATGCGAGACAGGCGAGAGGGACCGGGAGAATGCCATTATAACACCAGGCGGACTGTTCGAGTTGAAGGTTATGCTGTTTGGTTTTGCCGCTTGAAACAGTTCTTAAAGCAATCAAGACCTCCGGACTCACGTTGAAGCCAGAAAAGTGCCGCTTCGCATACGAGGAGCTCTTGTTTTTGGGCCACGTCATCAACAAGTCTGGATTGCGTCGGCAAGAAGGCAGTGCGTAGATTTCTTGGACTGTGCGCCTATTACAGGCGCTTCGTCAAGAACTTTTCACGGATCGCCGAGCCACTGACTCACGAAGGCCGAGGTCGAGTTCAAGTGGGCGACGCCGCAAGTCGAAGCATTTGAAGAACTAAAGCGACGCCTGCAATCGCCGCTAATACTTTCGCATTTCGAAGAAAACGCCGATACCGAAGTCCATACCGACGCAAGCGGTGTAGGACTCGGCGCCGTGCTTGTGCAGAGGACTGACGGACTAGAAAGGGTTGTAAGTTACGCTAGCCGGTCGTTGTCTAAGGCGGAAGGAAATTATTCCACAACAGAAAAGGAGTGCCTCGCCATCATCTGGGCTACATCAAAGTTTAGCCTCTACCTCTATGGCAGGCCCTTTAAAGTTGTGAGCGACCATCACGCCTTGTGTTGGCTAGCTAACTTGAAGGATCCTTCAGGTCGTCTCGCACGATGGAGTCTGAGACTTGAAGCATTCGATATCACCGTCGTTTACAACTCCGGGCGAAAGCACTCTGACGCCGACTGCTTGTCTCGCGCCCCCGTCGAACCCCCACCACAGGACGACCAGGATGACGACACATTTTTGGGACCCATCAATGCCGACGAATTCGCCAAACAACAACGAGCCGACCCGGAACTAAGGGGCCTTGTAGACTACCTGGAAGGCAAGACCGTCGTTGTACCGAAGGTGTTCAGGCGAGGATTGGCGTCGTTTTTCTTGCAAAACGACGTTCTCCTAAAGAAGAATTTCTCATGACTCCGAGCCAACTACCTCCTCGTGGTACCCTCAGCATTGCGTCCAGAGGTTCTGCAAGCTCTCCATGACGACCCAACGGCTGGACACTTCGGTATTTCCCGCACGCTCGCGCGGATACAAGAAAAATACTACTGGCTTCGCCTCACTGCCGACATCGCCCATTACGTAAAGACGTGCCGAGAATGTCAGCGACGCAAAACACCGCCGACAAGGTCAGCCGCACTTCTACAGCCGATCGAACCACCTCGCCGACCGTTCCAGCAGATCGGGATGGACTTACTGGAGCCTTTCGCGACGTCGACGTCCGGCAATAAGTGGATCGTCGTAGCTACGGACTACCTCACCCTCTGCGGCGAAAGAAAAGCCTTGCCCAATGGCAGTGCCGCCGAGGTATCCAGATTCTTCGTTGAGAACATCCTCCTGTGGCACGGTGCCCCAGAAGTCCCCACCAATGACAGAGGTGCGGCCTTTACGCCAGACCTGACTCAAGCCATCCTGCGATACAGCCAGACAAGCCACCGCCGGACCACCGCCTACCACCCGCAGACGAATGGCCTCACCGAGCGCCTAAATAAGACATGCTTGTACACCGTCGTTCAATAAAGCTTTTTTAGTATTGACAGTGCGCTCCTGTATTAGAGAAAAGTTGCTTAAATTTTGTAACAAATAAATAATACCCTAAAATTCCCATTTCGAAGCATGTAACCGTATGGTAAATTGAAACGCACTGAGGAACTCGGAATTTCTTTAAAAAAAAAAGAACTCCGAAAACACCTTCCAAATTCGTCCAAAAATAAACTCCGAAAATGCAGACCGCTTTGTATGATATATCGTTTTTGTCCACTTTAGGTGTATTATTAGGTGCAGTTTACAAAAATTGCGATATCGTTTTTCATTGCTGAGGTAGAGTTGTGTACTTAAGTTTCATTTGTTTTTAATTTCGCCATTTTTATGATTTTTTATAGTTGAGCCGAAATAAGATATTCGCTTTCTGAAATCATTGCATTCTAGCTTCAAAAAAATTCAACAAGCCTCATTAAATTTGGCGCAGTGGCTGCTCAGATTGCTGATTTCCCATGTAGGAGTCCCCCTTCGAGTCAGATATTTGTTGGCAGGATAATACTGGTTGGGAAGCAGGAGGAGGGAAAAAGGGCAAAAATGCTTACTTTTGGAATTCTAGAACGGTTTGAGTTTTTGAAGACGCCGTGCGCACCAGAGAGAGAAGGCAGGGAGGTGATCCGGTCTGCTACCCTACCAGAACATTTCAAAGCACTACACTACAAGGTGCATTACAGACGTCCTCTTCTTCTTCTTAGTATACAGCTGACGTATTTTAAAGATATAACCTGACAATCGAAAGACGCACAGCCTTTGTGCGACCTTACAGGATCCAGCCAAGTTCCAGCGAATTCCCTGTAATATTAACAAACATGTTCAAACTTTGCCCGCATCTGATTGTGCAAAGTGTAAAAACTTCATTTTCTCCACTACGTGCCTCGTATTATGTAGCAGTATTCACGAATTATTCGTAGAGCTCATAATTAACTCAGAAATGCTGAGTTGGGGCTGCAACGAAGAAACTGCTATTTCTTCCGCAATGCTGGTGTAATCAGGATCCACGAATTTCACCGCTGTCGATTGAACGCTTAATTTAAACTTTAAATTAAAGAACATTTAAAATATCGGTCAATGATTTCTTATTCGACAAAGGAACACGGCTACTAGACGAGGAAAGGTGAAACGCGGGTTTAAATTCCGAGGTCTTTTGAACTACGGCCAATCTGATTCGTTTATGTGCAACTCAAGCAAGTTTTATGAGCGCGACACCACGGAGTGGTTGCGTAAAAATTATTCAGCATTCATCTGTTCACTGATGATTGAGTTATCTATAAAGAAATTTAAAAAAATGGGAATATATTAATAGAGTCCTGTCTGACCTTGACGCCGTAACTAATTGGTGTAACGAATGGCTCATGGAAAGAAAAGCTAATTTAAATTTATGCGCATATCACTAATTACTTGAATTTATTCCATGTCCTTACTTAACAACACTGCATTAGAGCCCGTATATTCGTATACGTATTTAGGCCTCGCATTACCGCTAATCTCACCTGGTCAATCTATATCGAAATTACCAACAATGCGAAACAAACTTTTGGTTATTTTCTACGAAACATTTATAATGCACCAGCCTCCCTAAAGTTACCTTTAATACGAGCAAAATTCCGCCGTAGGGATTCCATTAATGTTATCGCCTCATTAGAGCTTGTTAAATTACTCCCCTCGGATTATGTCCCTTTCAGGTGCCATGTACACAATTGCGTACGCCAACAGCAAAAGCATTGATGAAAGTAATGATATTTAAAATGTGTCGCATGCATATTGAAACACTTGTAATTGTAATTGTGCTGCAAGTTTGAATGACATGTGCAAAATGTTTTAGCCAAACGAAGTTTTGCTCCGTGTTATTCGTTGTATGTAGCGGGTTTACTTGTTTAATTGTTTGCCGCAATGGGCCGCACCAGTCATAATTTTCCAATGGCTGGATAAGTGTTTTTGAAGCCTGCTAGACATGAAATATTTCATGTTTTCATATCTGGGAGTTTTCGCATGGAGTCCACATTCTGTAAATTCGAAAAACCTCACCAAAGAATTAAAGACTATTGTTCTATTCTGCAGCTTTCCTCGTCTTATAGCCGTGTTCCTTTGTTTCCCAAACAAGAAATTGTCGACAGATACTTTACATACTGTGCTATTTTCAGTTTAAATTACCCGCTGAATCGATAGCCGTCGACACCAGTATAGCGAAAGAAATGAGCAACTGCTTCGCCGCACCACCAACTCAGCATTCTCTGGTGAAATCACGAGCTTTGCAGAAATTAGTGAATACTTGTTTTTACATGTAATACGAGGCATCCCCATTGTCATCGGTCAGCTGAACTAGGCAACGACTTGATTACGTCACTCGAGCGTGTCGGTTAATTACAGCGTCATGTTCATAGGCGTCTTGGCAGAACGAGAGGTGTCGTTGGCTTTCAATGGGGAGGAAATGGGGCTTAAGCGTGCATACCTTGCAGGCAAAGGATTAAGCTGTGTGGGTTAATATTACTGGCAATTAAAATTCCTACTGAAACTGCTGGACAGAAACAGCTTCGCTGGAAATTTTGCTGGATTTTGTAAGGTCAGACAAAGGCTTCTTAGATTGTCAGGGTATATCCTGATAATATTTCAGCCTCATATTAGGAATAACAGGACGTCTGTAATGAACCTTGCAGCGTAGCGTTTTTCTGGTGCACGCTGAGGTAGTATCTACAAAATTATTTAATCTTATAGAATTGCACAAGAAGCAGCCAACCATATGCCCTTCTTTTTCAAGCAGCTTTACGAACCTACCAACAAATACATATTATTCCAACTTCAACTTGAGGGAAACTTCGGGGGCTCCTACATGGGAAATAAGCATTCGTTTTTCAGAGCAACCACTGCACCAAATCCGGGCCCGAATTTTCGAAAACTTCTTACGCTAGAATTTTTCCTAAGAAAGAATTCTAGCCAATCCGGATGCCAGACATATCATTATCGAAGGCGGCCAGCCAATGACAAAGCCAACTTACGAAACAAAAGCTTTGTGAATCTCACGAGTTATGTTGAATTTAGAAGAAGAAGTTGAAATGTCGTGATTTCAGAAAGCGATACTTTATTTAGGCTGCCTACTTTTTTACGTAATTTAAAAATAAATCGCACAATTTCAGAAAACAAAACTTGACGTATAGAACTCTGTACCTCAGCAAATAAAAATGATATCTCAGCTCTGTTAAATGCGCCTAATACATCTAAAGCGGACAGCAATGATATATCATACGCAACCCAGAATTATACCACTAATTTGTGAACGTTGCATTTGAACCCTTTCAAACATTGTAACAAATTCACATAAGTTGCAAATTCATGCATAAATCTTGTTCGCTTTTGATGCTCCAACGGATGCAGTTTATAAAAATGCGACATTTGTTTTTCATGGCTGAGTGGCGGATTTGCAAACTTCATGCTTCTATATATATATATATATATATATATATATATATACATACAAGATGAAGGGTTTCGCGCCAGACCCGAAGGTATATTCAAAAAAGGAAAAAAAGACGAACGTTTATGGCATATTTACTGACTGACGTTTCGGCCGGAGCATGAAACGTCAGTCACTAAATATGCCATAAACGTTCGTCTTTTTTTCCTTTTTTGAATATATATATATATATATATATATATATATATATATATTCAAATTTACCAGTTATCTGCAATTCTAGTAAAACGTTCCGTGGTCTAAATGGAAATTCTATTTGTGGCAGTCACTGTAATTTAAGTTTCTCTCTTAAATGCAACAAACTTAATTCAGATTGGTTCAGCGGTTTTCTCGTAAAAGGGTTCCTCCGTTTTAGATGTATTTGAGTAGCCGGCATTGGAGATAGGCCCGAGCTAAAGCTTCCTCTCAAACAATAGATCACGCCGGTTCTATAGGAAACCCATGAACCCTGACGTAGCCCGTGGCTGCACAAATAAAATAATAAACGCCCAAAAAATATTCACTGGAAGCTTCGTCTCGGCCAGACATTCCATCCGGAATAACACCGACGGGCTGTCGGGCCAGCTGTTGTTACGACTGGCATTTAGCGCAGTTGTGCCCGGCGGCTGTTTTCGACAAAGAATGCTGCACCGACAGACCTGCAGAAATGAAATGCCATTCATGCCCTTCGGTACCGTGCAAGACCGGGGAGCTGGCGACTAGACCAGCGTCACCTGAGACTAATGGACATGTCATTATATTTCGTACCTTCGGCTGTCCGACAACTCAGTGCTGATGGGCGAGACGAATTCTGAGTCATCGGTCTCGTGCGTCAACATCTTAGCTCTTTTCCGTCACGGTATGGACTGTGACAGACAGACAAAAGAGCTCACTTCCGACGACGACAACGCCGCCCTTCGTGGGAACGCTATTTAGCGTGAACGCCCATCTCTCTGTCAAGCTGATTTTCGTGAAAAGCCCCATGATTCTGCAAGGGGCCAACGGCAAGAATTTCCGTGGGAACGGATCAAAATTGAGGTTCCCAAGTCGCCAAGCGCTTGCCCGTATGTGGGGGCGGTTGCGCAACCTTGGAGGCGTAATCCGGCGGAACGGTGCAACGTCAGGGGCGGGATTTTGCGAACGTTTTGGCGATTGTGATTGGACGAGAACAACAACAGTGATTTCCCCTACGAGAGAAATGGGGAAAATGAAGGGCTTAAAAAGCGGACCTTCAGTGCTGTGAGTGTGCTCGTTCGTGCTCGTACATTGAATCTCTCAAGAGGTAAATAAAGCCTTTTTTGCTGCTCTTCGACGTCGCCTCTTGATCACCAGCCACGTAAACTCGGAATGACCGCTCGGACACGAGTCGCAACACTGTCTAGCAAAACGCTCGAGCAAGTCTTCGAGATAACGCTGATACATAAGCGCACTCGTTTCCAAGTGCCGAGGTGAAGCGACAGTCTCGTGTTTTGCTTCTTTTTATTGTGTTTACTTTGGCTGTGCGCCATGGCATTAAAGTCACTGGAACCTGGAAAGTACCGCAACCCTTTTCTCTGTTGTCAGGCGTCCGCCATAGATGGTCCACGCCGCACCGGAGCGGACAAGCAGACAAAGGCATCGCTCGCACACGCCGCGCGTATGAGCCATCGATGAGGTCGGATTTTGCATTTCGTGTAATTTGGGGCATATGGAACTTTCCGAGACCTAAAACGAAACGAAATGCCCGGGTGCTGTGCTTTCGGATGCAGCAACCACCGGGAAAACTCTTTTCGCGATCCCAATTAAGCGGAAAGAATGAGAGCAAGCGCCGTGACATCTGGCTGCACCGAATAAAGCGCGAGTATTTCACTGCCACAACGTGAATTTGATGATATCGCAAAGTTGAGAACCTTTGCAGTATCATCGAACTGCCTAAATGCTATATAATGTGATCGAGATCGAAGCTTCTTCATGCGTTTCCTTTGAAGGCTGCGATTCGCCTTGCGCAAACAAAGCGAGGATCGAGATGCTCAGAAATACGCAGAACCGAGCAAAATGTGGCTCGAAGAGTGTCGGAATGCGGGTGAATGTGTCAAAAATAACATGATGTCGTGAGAAAACCACTGCAATAAAGATCTGTCGACCTGTCAATATCGAATATTAAAATATACATTTTCTTATGTCTTGTTGTTTATTACTGCTCCAAACTACGGCAACGTGACCTGGATAAATCTGTTTTGCTGCACTCAGGGACCGTTTCTCTTCGTCGAAGTCGATCTGTATCAATCGTTTCTGTATCAATCGTTTCGAGCGCGAGTAAGTCAGTAGCCACGTTCGAAAGCAATTACATCCACGCTTATAAAAGATGCGTGGCAGCGCTTGATACCTAGTCAGCCTAAAAAATCCTGTGTGACACACGAGCATCGGGTTCGTTTTGCATTTAGAACGGGTGGCGCACAGTTGAATGCTTCACTTTCCGAATACACGTAATTTATATCGTATCTAGCTAAGCGAAACACGGTTTTGTTTGTGGGTTTCACAGGGCCCACGGAAACAACTACCCTGTTGTTCTTCACTGTAGCAAGCCTGAAAAGCTCGAGGAAGAGCTGCTCGCGTTTTCCGCAACGCGTCTAAGAGCTACGAGTTAGCTGCGAGGGTAAAACAGTAAATGTAAACAAACCCGAGAATCACGTAGGCCTGCGACGTATAAAATGCTTAAAGCACGAGTAATGTTGCCAACTATACACGCTTTCAAGCAGTTTAGTATACTCCTTGGATAGCTTCCCAACGAGCACAAAACTTATCGGGAAGGTGAACAAACGAAAGAACGGCCGCTGGAGCGCCAGTTCGCTGGTCTCGCTGCATGCAATTGGGCGCCTGGAAAAATCTTCCCATCGTACTTATCTCTACTCCTTCGCAAGCATAGAAGATGCACCATCGCATCTTTTATGTAAAGGACGATGAAATCCTTTGTGATAATATAAATCGCTGAAAGCGAAGCTACATAGCTGAGCGGCTGCCGCCCGAGAGACGCGTTGGACCAAATGTGGCAACAACAGCGCAGTGTCGCCTGCGCGAGCTCCGGCGGTTGCGGTACTTTCCAGGTTCCAGTGACTTTACATGGATGGATGGATAGATGGATGAGGCTGAACCCTTTAAATCGGGCGATGGCACACGCCGCCTAGCCTTGACTATTAACATATTTTGTACTTTGTGGAGGGGGAAATTTCACCACTGCCTTGATTTTTGCCACCAATCAGATAACCTCCGTTTGGTTATTTCTACCCGCTTAAAGTCTATTTGGCCTCCACTGTCCCTAAACCCCAATGCTTTGAAAAAATCAGCCCCGTTGTTGTTCACTGTCAGGGGTAAGCCCTTTACAGAAAAGTATGAGGTGTTCAGCCGTTTCCTCTTCCTCTCCACATGCACCGCACAAAGTTTCTATACCTTGGTACTTGACTCGGTACATCTTAGTCCGCAATACTCCCGTCCTGGTCTCAAACAACAAAGAGCTTCCCCTAGAATTATCGTAGATATTTTCTTTGGCAATTTCTTGCTTGAAAGTTCGGTATGTTCCCAGTGCTGATTTCGTCTGCAGCGCTGTTTTCCATAGACCCCTCTCTATTTCTTTAACCTTTTTCTTAACCGCTGTTTTCTGGTTTGCACCCCTCCTGCAGTCCAAATATTTGGTTGACAATTTTCTGGTCCGCTTCCTCCATTTTGTGTCAACATTCCTCATTTACAAATAACTGAAAACTCTCCTTGCCCACCGCTTTTCTGCCATTTCTCTCAATCGCTCCTCAAATTCTATCTTGCTCCTGGCTTCCCTGCCCTCGAATGACGTCCATCCAATGTCACCCTGTACCCCCTGATTTGGTGTATTTCCTTGTGCGCCCAGAGCCAGTCTACCTACCCCTCGCTGCTTACTTCTAACCTTGCTCGAACCTCTGATCTCATGCACAGGACCGCATTGCCGAAAGTCAAACTAGGGACCATCACCCCTTTCCAAATCTCTCTCACCACTTCGTACCTATTGTAATTCCACAGTGCCATATTTTTCATCACAGCTGCATTCCTGCTACCTTTAGTCGTTACATATTTTTCATATTCCGTTAGGTACTCAGCCCCATTGTTTATCCACACTCCAATATATTTGTACTTATCCACTACCTCCAGTGTTATCTCCTGTATCCTATGCTCACTGCCCTGATTATCATTAAAAATCATGACTGCCGATTTTTTTTTGCTAAACTTCAAACCTAAGCTATCTCCCTCTTTACCACAGATGTCCATTAATCCCTGCAAGTCTTCCTTGCTGTCAGCCATAAGTGCAATGTCATCCGCATACATCAGTAATGGTAATGACTGTTTAATCCATTGTCCTTGCTTCAAAAAGGAAAGGTTGAAGCCGAGTCCGCTCCTCTCTAATTTTTTCTCTAATACTTGTAAATACAGCATGAACAACAGAGGTGACAGAGGGCACCCCTGCCTAAGCCCCTGCTGTATCTCTATAGGTCCAGATACCTTGTTTTCCCATTTTATAAGCACCTTGCTACTTTTATAGATATCTTTTAAAAGATTACTTACTCCATTTTCCACATCTAGAGGGCCCAGTATGTCCCACAAATCCTTTTGGATTACACTGTCATAGGCTCCCTTGATATCCAGAAATGTGAGCCATAGGGGCCTGTGTTCCTTTTCTGCTATTTCAATACACTGTGTCAATGAGAACAGATTATCTTCTAACCTTCTTTGTTTCCGGAACCCATTTTGTAGTTCCCCCAGCACGTCCTCACCCTCCACCCATGCCTGCAGTCTGTCCTTTATAATCTGCATCACCACCCTGTAAACCACTGACGTCACTGTTATGGGACGGTAGTTGTTTATGTCGGCTTTGTCTCCCTTTCCCTTATATATCATGCTCATCCTGCTCAGTCTCCACCCATCGGGGGCTTTACCGTCCATTATCATTTTGCTCACTGCCTCTCTTAATGCTTTCTTAGATTTTGGGCCCAATGTCTTTATGAACATAATTGGGATGCCATCAGGACCTGTCGACGTGCTACTAGGAACCATCTTCTCTGCCCTTTCCCACTCTCTTTGTTCAAGTGGAGCCACTGCGCTAACCAGTCTATCCTCACCAGATTCAGCACATGCTACGTTTCTTTCTTTAATTTTTTCTATCATCATATTGTTCTTATATGTTCAATTGCCTCATCTCCTTCTAGCCGAACACCTTGAGCTGTAACTATAAACCTCTGCTCTAGACTAGTCTTATTACTCAAGGAGTTGAGATGTCTCCAAAATTTCTTTGCTGCTTTTCTATCCTTTTTGTTTACTTCTGACAACCATTGGGTCCCCTTTCTTCTAATCTTCTCATTGATCAAATGGGATGCTTCCCTTCTACAGTTTTAGAAGTAATCCCATTTTCTGGTTCACCCTTCCGCTTTGAATATCTGTGTTCCCTGAATGCTTCCTGACGTAATTCGTAATAATAATAATAATAATAATAATAATAATAATAATAATAATAATAATAATAATAATAATAACAATAATAATAAATCGTAATTCCTCTTCAGTACCCTCTTTCATGCGTAGTCATAAGGGATTCTCATATATAGCCCCATAGGAAACCATAAATACCTATGCAGCGCATCGGTGTCTCGCGTACCGACAGATGGACGGACAGATTTCCTAGAGAAGTAGCCCTAGAATGCGTACGCCTTAAAATTTTTACAAGCGCCTTGACAACGATCCCACGGAGCATTTCAAGAAAACTGTTGCTAACAGCGTCAGGGAACATTTCAAAGGCAGGAAAATAATCGACAAAACGATACGCTCACTAGTAACCTCTCAGCCCCGTTCTGGGACGGTTTCATCTCCTGCCGAAAATCCACAAGCCAAAGAATCCGGGTCGCCCTGTCGTGCCTGGTGTCCGTACCGTCAGAGAAGCACTTTCCAGCTTCGTCGACAGCGTCATTAAGAATATTCCGCCTACTTTTTCTTCATATTTTAGGAAAACTTACCACTTGTTATCTGGTATCATTGACGTCGACGTATACTTCTTGGTTCAGTGCTACCCGCCGCGGTGGCTCAGGTAGCTGAGGCGTTGCGCTGCTGAGCGCGATGTCGCGGGATCGATACCCGGCCGCGGCGGCCGCATTTCGATCGACGCGAAATGTAGAACGCCCGTGTGCTTGCGTTGTAGTGCACGTTAAATAACCCCAGGTGGTCAAAATTAATCCCCAGCCCTTCACTACGGTGTGCCTCATAATCAGAACTGGTTCTGGCAGGTAAAACCCCAGAAAGAAGAAGAATTGGTTCAGTACTTGTAACATTAGACGTCGACTGAATTTATACTATCATTCCGCATATGACGACATCCAAGTAGTTTGCAGGCTTATGAGGGTACTGTCCCAGATAAAATTGTGGACAGCACTGTAATAGCCTATATTACTAGAAATAATCCTGATGCTATAAACAACATTACGACTTTGATGGCGCATACATGGTGCAGGTAAGTGGAACCTTAATGGACACGAAAATAGCACTTAGCTATGCTAACCTGTTTATGGGCCAATAAGAGCACACGCGAATTGAAACCATTCTGCGACAAACGTTTTAATGACGACGTATTCCTAATCTGACACTATGGATAGGCAGAACTCCTGTCCTTTATTGCAGACTAGAACAATGCTCAACCATTCATGGCTTTCTCTAAATAATACTCAAGCACGTCAGTCAGTTTCCTTGACGTCAGAGTGACCTTATTTGCTGACTAAGCTCTTTAGAAAACCCACGGATAGGCATCAGCACCTCTATTTCCGAAAGCTGCTATCCGAAACATTGCAAGACCGGTATTCCTTATGCCAAGTCCTCCGTTTAAAAAATAAGATACGTTCTGCAGGTTCCGACTTTCTTGAAAACTGCAGGAAACTTCGAGATGACCTCACCGCACAAAAGTATCCACGTGAAATTGTTGACGATGCTGTTGAAACGTGCTGATTGAATGGGCCGCAGCAAACTTGTCAGTCCAGACAAGCACGCTGTGCAACCATCACGTACTATCGAACACATTCAGCATCATTACCAGATATTAACAGCATCCCTCAGAAGCATCACAACTTACTCTGTCGGGATATGGGGGGGGATGCCAACGGCCCTCTGCCTCGACACACCGAGCCCCGCGGTTGGCGCATGCCTGCGCATCAACCGCGGTCCGGTACAAGCTCGAGGAAACAATAGACGACAACCACGTGTACACTCGGAAAGCATTTATTACGACTGCAACTAACACTTCGAGCAGGCCAGCTAACTATAGTTGACATCGCTGAGGGTTCCCTCGAAGAGAATAATGCACTAGGTAAAGAAGGGCTTCCGACTTACCAACTGGGGAATACGGGGGGGGGGGGGGGGGGGGGCGGGGTGCCGCGGCGTTTGCCGCTGCAAGAACGCGGTTGACTGGCGCTGAGCCGTGCTCCCTTAAGGGCTGCAGAAGATAGCGCCAACCCCTTCCCTTTCCAAATGAACCACTTAGTAACGCGGTTGACTAACCACGTGCGGGAATACGGCAGCGGCGGCGGAGACTTCCGCCATCGCCGCTTGCTGGGGACCAAAGAGACTCGGGCGATATCAGCGGGATCTCACGTGACCCACCCGGTGGCGCTGATAGCGCTTGCGATTCCCGCGAGCCGCCCGCGGAAGGAAAGTTTCCCCTCTCCCAACTCTCCCTGGCACGCATGCGCTTGACGCGACGTTCGCTGCCCGTGCGGCGGTTATGGGACCCGAGGATTCCCACATCCCTCCACCCTTAAATATTGCGCTACGGCGGAGAAATCGCTGGAACGACGGCATTGACAAAGTATCCGGGCAGATGCGATGGTAAACTCCGGCAGGAAATGTCCGAATCCACGTTGATAGGCAGCACAGTCCTGTGTGGCGGCCGCCGACATATGGCAGCCGTCACAGTGGTTGACGATGACGGGGGCTGAAGATGGCTTGCTTTCCAGATGCGCGCCGCAATGTCCACCCGGGAACAGCGGGTCAGGACTTTCTCGAAGCGGCGCGCGCGCTGGCACGATGAACCTCGCACCGACGTACCCTCGTGGGAGTATGATGGCAGGCCTCCCTCCTCGTGGCTGCCATGTGCTGCTGCATCGGGACGCGAACAGGGAGGGGCCTCCGCTGCAATTTGAGGCCGAGACAGCAGGCAGGGACGTGGACGATGGCAGCAATAACAAGTCCAGGCGGCTTCACTCGTTCTGCAAAGTCACTCAAGTGCACTCTACAAACACTTAGAAGTAAGGCAGTAGAGGCCGCCGCAGCGTCGGCCGTCTGACCTGATGCTGAACCACCCGTCTACCGCATAGCTTTATGCGGCAACGAGAAAAAAAAAACAATCCAGTTCGTTTGAATGAAGTTATCCGCTTCGACCGAATTTTTCCGGTCCGATCCAGCGTGAAAGTGGGCGATGTTCGTATGAACAATGCGCTCTCTGGTCCCCCGATATGTCGGTTATTCCGCCCGCAAAATATTAAGTTCATCTGAACAAAATAAGCTTTCCATTTCGAACGAGGTTTCTCCGCTCGGGCGAGTATAGTAGAACTAGCGAATCCGGTTGCACCCGCTAAATGTCACGGCATGGTCATCTTCGAACATGCGACCGGCAGCTCCGCAGAGCCTTAGGCCTAATCGCGTCCATGACGGATACCAATGCCACAAAAGACCCATAAAGGGTTCCAATGAGCCGCCGCGAGGAGATGCAGGCCTAGCTAAGTGGTCCCCGCTCGCTGCTCAACACGCAGCTTCCGAGCAGACTCCTGGGACTGCGCCCCGCTGACGTCCTAGCCAGCGTTTCCGGCACCCGGTTCCCAGAGCCAAAGATACAGAAAGGAGGCTATTTACATATGTACAGAGAAAATCGACCACCGCGTCGGCTGCTGCACTCACTCGCTTCGGGCGTACTCTTAGGAGAAAACTTGCTGCAAATCTCAGCGTCTACACGAGTGCGGCGACACTGGCGCAGCGTTAACTCGCCCTCAAGAAAGCCCACACAGATCTAGCTAGCAATCACGCCTTCGGCTGAGGCCTAACGCTGGTCCGGACAGATCGTCGTCCCGTTTTCCAAGAGCTTGCCCCACGTTGGGAACGCCAAAATGTCGGGATATGGGGGGGATGACAACGGCCCTCTGCCTCGACACACCGAGCCCCGCGGTTCGCGCATGCCTGCGCATCAACCGCGGTCCGGTACAAGCTCGAGGAAACAATAGGCGACAACCACGTGTACACTCGGAAAGCATTTATTACGACTGCAACTAACACTTCGAGCAGGCCAGCTAGCTATAGTTGACATCGCTGAGGGTTCCCTCGAAGAGAATAATACACTAGGTAAAGAAGGGCTTCCGACTTACCAACTGGGGAATACGGGGGGGGGGGCGGCGTTTGCCGCTGCAAGAACGGGGTCGACTAACCACGTGCGGGAATACGGGAGCGGCAGCGGAGACTTCCGCCATCGCCGCTTGCTGGGGGCCAATCAGACCCGGGCGATATCAGCGGGATCTCACATGACCCACCCGGTGGCGCTTATAGCGCTTGCGATTCCCGCGCGCCGCCCGCGGAAGGAAAGTTTCCCCTCTCCCAACTCTCCCTGGCACGCATGCGCTTGACGCGACGTTCGCTGCCCGTGCGGCGGTTATGGGACCCGAGGATTCCCACAACTCTTGCAAAGCAATCGCCTCAAAGGCATCTTACCCACGCGCAGTGGTCCGTAGATCAAGGAACTTACGCCATTTGCTGGTGTCATAAAAGATATCGCCCGCAGCTAACCTTCTGGCTCTCATCCTTTCCAACCCGTTTGCAAGGTATGCACCCACATGAGCACTACATTTGCGGCAAAGAGCACAGCGACAAATTTTTATGTCAACATCAAAGGTGGCTTTGACTGTGACAAGAGTACGTTGTGTACATGCTGGAATGTTCCATGTGCAAACTTGGATATATCGGACAAACTGAAACCCCCTTCAGACTGCGTTTTACAATAAAAAATCGAACGCCACAAGCCTTCCTAATCTTCCTCTGTTCAAGCACGTCAACATTCACGGCCACTTGTTTGATAAACTAATAGCCACTAAACTAGAATCGGGTTTCGCTTTGCTCCACGAAAGGGAAGTTCGCGAATAACTTCTTATACATTCAAGCCTTTCTCATCTGGCACAAACGGAAGTCCAGGCATGCTAACGTTTTTTTAAATGCGTAAGCATTTCTATGCCTACCCAACAAGGAAAATTGTCTGTCCGTCTGGTAAGACGAATCGCTATAAATAACTATTGTATAAAACCAAAATAAATTCGAAAGGAAACCGTTGGCGGGGGTCAGTTTCGAGCCTACGAACCCACGTTCAGAAGCCGAGGGTCTTACCCACTGGGCTAAGCTCCCACGCTTGCAGAAGGTGAACATATCTGAACCATATGAATGTGTGGTAGAGGCGGTACGAAACAAATGTCAAAGGATGTCACGGAGCGGCATATTTTCGAATGGTTTGGACGCTGATTAACGACACGCCGAATTACGAGCGTCAAAAACGTGGGCTCCTGACTGTGCAGCGTATAATTTACTCGACATCGACACGCCGAATTACGGGCGTCAAAAGCGTCGTGACCGCTCGGGGTGCCATCTCGATTCCAGACGCGACACGCCGATTACGGACCCAGAAGTGTGCGTGTACGTCTGCGTGGTATGCCGGGTTCGACCTTGGCCCTTGACATTGGGAGAGAGGAGAATCTTCGTCCATGGTGAAAGGGACGCGGCCAAGACTTTTGGGAGCTAGGAGCCGTGAATTCGGAGAACTCTACATACCGGCAGTTTCCCTACATAGGGAACTAGGGAAAGGAAAGGCTATTTAAGCGCAGGTTTTGGGCCCTGCTGATTAGTCTAGAAGCTGAACCCATGCGCTGCTGAGAAGCCATTGGGGGGCTAGTGCCGTCCAGTATCGCCTGGGCCGCCTGGACACGTCGGAACTCCGAGGAACTTGTTGACGTACGAGACGTCAAACCAGTGTCACGAAGCTCACGGTAGTTCACCTCAAGTTAGCTCAACCTGCTTGAAGGAAGTCGTCAGATCTAGACTCCCGGGAACCCCAGCTCAGCAATTCGCATCCACCTCGACAAGATCGGACCGCCAGCCTTCTTCGGGAAAGCTTTGTGCACCGACTTCCACGGTTTATGGACTTGCTGCTGCTGCCCGGCAATGCGTATGACACCATTTGTTTTCCTTTGAACTTTGACTTCTTTTGAACTTTGCTTTAGTGAAATACTGTTTAGTGTATTCTTGTGTATTTGATCCTCGCACTGTTTCATATGTATATGTACTGTTAATTACTCGCATTTATTTGTCTTCAACATTGTGTGATATTAAGTCCAGGTGTGTTAGTCTGTTTTGTGTTTTTCTTATTATTTTATTTTATTAACTTGTGTATATTTATCAGTCGATTAATATCTTGTTTTTTTTGTTTACTCCCGACTCTGACTCTTTTCACTGTGCTCGCTTGCGTACGGAACGACCAACTGGCTTGTCTACCCCGTCGATCGACTTCGCGCCGACGACAAATCGGGGACAGCTGTGACAAAGGAGCACAGTTTCTGTGAAGGCTTTGTTGAAAGATTTGGTGCAGTAAAAGCCGTCTCACATGTAGAGCCGACTTGAAGCATTGTAGACATCAGAAACCTATGCTAAAATTTCATGCCAAACACGCCACATGGGCCCCGATGCATTACGGTGCTCGCGAGATGCGCCTTCCGTTGGGGCGCTCCGACCGAAATGCCACCGATCTCTGAGGGCGCTTCGCGTCGCGCAACACAGACAGATAAGCAATCAGTGAGTTGGTAAGGAGTGATGAAGGGTTATATGGGTTTCTTCACGGTTCATAATTGTTCGACGCGGATGGATAAGGTGCTAAAGAGCGATAAGGGTATATAATGGTCGGATCAATTCTGATAAGGTTAATAAGCATCGACAAGAGTTGATAAGGGTCGGATCAAGTTCGATAAGGTGGATAAGGAGCTATAAGAGTTGATAAGGGTCGGATCAAGTTCGATAAGGTGGATAAGGAGCTATAAGAGTTGATAAGGGTCGGATCACGTCCGATAAGGTTGATAAGGACAGATAAGGGTTTATACTGGCCGGATCGAGTTTCATAACATAGATAATAGACAGTTTTAGTTTAGCGTTTGCAAGCAAACGTAAACGCATTACGTACGTAAAGAAATGGAGTCGTCCTCACTGCGCATGCTCCGAATGTTATTGGGTTGCTCTGGTGTACGTGCGCTATGAAAACGTACGTTATTTGGCCAGTATAACGTTCGTAATGTATACGGACGCTAAGAAATAGCGTTGTCGAACATGGCCGCACCAACGGCTCCCGCTTCAGCGTGAATTCGCCTGATGGCTACACTCTCACTTATGTTGGGGGCCAGTAACCATTGAAATGGGCTTTCGCTTTCTCTAAACTCACCTGAAACGTTAGTTATGAGCGCATAGCGCGTCCAATTTCCGATACCGTTCGGCGATTCTGGCCCCCGTAGGCCTAACGAGAATGGTCCCCATAGCAACAACCCGATGGCTGCTAATGGATTGTCTTGGCTTGGATACGTTAGGCACGAGGCACCAGAGCTCGGGCGCCCAGTTTTATTGCGATGGCAATTATATGGACACTTCAAAGGGATTTCTGCCGTCGGCGGCGCCGTTGCCGTCGTCGTCGCCGCTGTGAGGTTCCGTATAAAGTCCAAGGGCGATAAAATCGTCGCCGCGCGCCGTATGTGCGAGTGAAAGCGCGCGGGGAACGCGCGCTTTCACGGAGAGTGAACGCACGGCGGAGAGCAAACGCAACTTCCTCCGTCGTGCGAAAGGCCGTGGGGGTATGGGAGAGAAGGGGGGGCGACGCTGTGCTGCGGCACCAAATGCGTATCTCGCAACAGGGCGCAAGAGAAACTGGCGACGCAATCTCCCACGCGAAAGGAGGAAAGCGGGAAGGCAGCGCGGGAGAGAGGAGGGGCGGCTTCTACTCTGATCAAACTGCGTAAATTTGCGCCGGTGCGGGCTGTCGTGCGCACCGTATCTTGAAAGCGATCGCCAGACGGCTGTTACCTTTGTATGCGCGGTGCTTTCGCCGCTCAGTTTCCCTTGAAGTGACAGACCGCACGAACCGTCGCTCGCTGCGGCGGCCGCGCTTGTTCACGCCAGCGTTTTGACAGTTGTTGTCTGCAGTCATCGAGTGTGATCTATTCATGTTTGCTGTGCACGCTGGCACCATGTTTGTTAATTCAGTTAGTAAGTGAATGTGTCCAAGTTTATGTAGCCGATAAAACTACTATCGCTAATCCGTATAGCTCTCTACTAGTTTGCTATCGCAATTGATTCTTCGCCTTTCGGGCGAAATTGCGACGTTTCTATAACGCCTTCCTTACGTTTGCGTTCCCGTACGGTAAACTAAACTAAATGTCTTGAAAGAACGCGCACCGTAACGTTCGGCAAACGTGCTTACGTTCAACATACGTAAGCCGACAAACGATATTCTAAAACTGTCTAATGACACCGGGCTGTGTGGACATGAGCAAGTAGCATAATGTGTATACGCATGCTTAGACAACTCTCAGAGGAGTTTCTGTGTAAATATTTTGTGGACGCGCTTACAATTTGGTATAGTTCCACCACAGCTTCGTTGTGCTTGTTTACACGCCTTTCTTGGTCATGCATTTTTGTTACATTCTCTTGCGCGCTAGTTTGTTTCCTTGCCATATTTAAACTGTTTTTCTCACTCTTTCGTGCGCTGATTGTTTTATTTACCACACGAATGTAATGACTGAAGCAGTGTTAGGACATTTCTTGCTAGTCATATTTACCTTACACGTTTGTCAACACTTTCGTGTATTATATATTTTGCCATAATTTTTTTAAGCATTTTGTCACGCACACCTCTGTTTTATTCTTGCTTTTGTATCCGGGCCGTATGACTTCTCATGAACAATTATTGTTCTTGTAACCTCTTTTGTTGTAACCTTTTCGACATATGTTCCTGTTGCGCTTTTCATGTGAATACTACCAAATCGTCAGTTTCTTTAAGTGTTGTCTAAGGTGCGTGAATGGCGATCCACAACACACTTACCACTGCTATTGACCTGTGGCTACATTTACGGTGATGTGCCAATTGATAGTTGCACTGCACGGGGCCTTCCCTATGCCATATGTGTACTCAAGAGACGTGCATTTGTGTTACCTGCATTGCCTCATGATGGCCGGACCCCGGCCGAAACGATGAAAAAATATAATGTTCTTCCAAGCACCTGGAAACGCTAGATCCAAGGACAGGTCTGACTTCATGTATATATATATATATATATATATATATATATATATATACATATATATACGAGAAGAAAGGGAACCGAGGGGCCCGATTTTTATTAATCATATCATAAGAAGCCAACAAACATTGACACCAAGAACAACATAGGGGAAATTACTTGCACACAATAATTGAACTAAAGAAATGATAAATTAATGGAAATGAAAACGGATGAAAAAACAACTGTCCGCAGGTGGGGAACGAACCCACGTCTTCGCATTACGCGTGCGATGCTCTCACCATTGAGCTACCCCGGAACCGTTTTCCCATCCGCTTTCTGGGGTAGTTATGTTTTTACAACTAGAACTAACTCTGGGAGTGTTAGCCAGCGCCACCACTCACAAGCCTAGGGGCGGATGTGGAACATCTTTTCTGCCGCAGGCGTCACGAGCACGTGATCTTTTTGGGTGATGGCAACTGGTCAATAAACCCACATATGCTCCCTGAAGGCTTCAATGTTGTCGGATTCGAGCCCTCGTTATGTAATGAACGAGAAGAAAGGGAACCGAGGGGCCCGATTTTTATTAGTCATATCATAAGAAGCCAACAAACATTGACACCAAGAACAACATAGGGGAAATTACTTGCACACACTAAATGAATTAAAGAAATGATAAATTAATGGAAATGAAAACGGATGAAAAAATCAACTGTCCGCAGGTGGGGAACGAACCCACGTCTTCGCATTACGCGTGCGGTGCTCTCACCATTGAGCTACCGTGGCGGCCGCATTTCGATGGGGGCGAAATGCGGAAACACCCGTGTACTTAGATTTAGGTGCACGTTAAAGAACCCCAGGTGGTCCAAATTTCCGGAGTCCCCCACTACGGCGTGCCTCATAATCAGAACTGGTTTTGGCACGTAAAACCCCATAATTTTATTGCGATAGCAATTATAAGGACACTTCAACCGGATTTCTGCCGTCGGCGTCGTCGTCGCCGTCGTCGTCGCCGTCGCCGTGAGGTTCCGTATAGATAAAATCTTCACCGGGCGCCGTATGCCCCAGCGGAAGCGTGCGGGGACGCGCGCTACCACGGAGAGCGAACGCACTTAATCTCCCACGCGCAAGCAAGGAAGCGGAAAGCCAGCGCCGGAGGGAGCAGGGGGGGGGGGGGGGGGGGGGCACTTCTCTGCCAACAACCGCGCTCGTCGCTCGTCCGCACAGTCTCTTATCTCTCCCACGCGCAAGCAAGGAAGCGGGAAGCCAGCGCCGGAGGGAGCTGGGGGGGGGGGGGGGGGGCGCACTTCTACACTGCCAACAACCGCGCTCGTCTCACCCGCACCTTCTCTTATCTCCCCACGGCTCTGAATTTTATGCGCCGTGCATTCGCCGCTCAGCTTCCGTTGAAGCGATAGACCGCACGTACCTTCGCCGCTGCGGCGTATATATGCGCTTGCTGCCAGCGTTTTGACAGTCGTTGTCTGCAGTCATTCAGTGTGGTCTATTCATGTTTGTTTGTGCGCGCTCACACCATGCTTGTTCATTCAGTTAGTAATAGTCGGGCCACATTTTCCAACGCACGCTACACATGCAATGCTGCCCGGATCGGCAGTGCAGCGCTACAGGTGTGTCCCTTCGCACGCGTTGCCCACGGGAAGCGCTTCTCATCAACACCACCGTTTCACACGCGCCTTCTCGTGGTCATCGAGTCTCTCTTCATGTCGGTCTACTTACGCCGCAGCACACCTGCTTACTTAATCAGCTCATGATTACTACAATTTATATTGCTACCAGAGCCGCTCACCTTACATCGTATGACATTGCTGTGTTGCTATCGCATTCATTGCTTCGCCCTTAGGGCGAAACTGTGACATTTTTTTTTTCTATAAGTTTAATGTGATTAACAAGGCCAAACGCTTAGTCTAAAAATATTACGTCAATTTGGCTTGACTTGTCAAGAGCACTTGCAAAGTAGTGAATAATTGTGGTTAATTGTGTCACAGTAGAGATACCCTTCCGTAAACCATGCTGATGAGGAGACAGTCACAGACGGTCACTTAGGAATTTTCTTATTTCATTAGCTCTAATATGTTCGATTAACTTGCAACATGATGAAGTTAATGATACCGGACGATAACTGGTTACTAGTGTTTTGTCGCCTTGTTTAGGTATGGAAATGACACGTGCAGTTAGCCAGTCTGTAGGAAGATAACAAGAAATTTTCCTTTTAAGGTGCAAGATCTCTCTCGTTATCCAGGGAGTAGTCCTCGAAGTTTTTTTTTATTTTATTGGGAATAAAGTTGCTAATGCAGTGAGTGATAATTTCTTTAAATTTATCCCAAAGCACAGTAACATTGTTACCGTGAAAGTTATCAAGGCATTGTTCAAGATAATCCAAGATACCTTCGTCTCTGGCACGAGAAAAATCTTTAACAGTGGTTGTTTTACATTTTGTGGTATTAAGCACTTCCAAAGAACAAGAAAAATATACCAGACTATGATCAGAAATTCCAGGTTGAACCGAAATAAAAAAGTTTTCTAATGAGCGACTTACAAACACGAGGTCAAGTATTGTTGCAGACGTACCATAGGTGCGCGTTGGCTTTTTTACAACCTGTTGTAGATTGTGAGACAGAATGATGTCATGCAAGTAACCTAAGTGTGAATTATTCCCAATCAATATCTGGTAGGTTAAAATCGCCTACAAGTAGTACTTTATCGCTTGTGAATGAAACCATGTGTTCAAGAAGATCACGAGAGAATTCTGGGGGCGAGTCAGGTGCTCGATAAACTTCAAATAGCAAAAACGATTTATCCCAGCCAGTAAGCTTTATTGTAACAGATTCTAAGTTATCGACCTGACATAATAAAGTAGTGAATATAGTTTCTTTTACCAAAACTGCCACCCCGCCCCCTCTAGTAGACCTGTCGCGACGATAGGCTCGATAAGATGGGGGGGGGGGGGGGGGGACACAACAGCATCTTCAATATTGTCATGCAACCATGTTTCTGTTATCACAACTACATGGGGATTGTAACCCATGATAGTTGCCTCAAGGTTTTCTGATTTCTGATAACGACACTGCGGGCGTTGATGTTTACAATTGTCAGTTTAGCACCAGGGGAAGTTTCAGCGGAGGCAAGTCAAGCATTTTTCGAAGTACTTTCATGGACGTCAATTTTTATCCTCAAGTTCTTACTGTCATCCCGTGTCAATAGTTCATTGTTAACACTCATCTTATCATTAATTAAGCGAACTTTCTTGCCTTGTTCTCTTTCACTTTTAGCACTATCCCACAAGAGTTTTCGTTTCCTTAGTGTGCTGCGCGAGTAATCGTTTTGAAACGATATTCGACTACCCTTTAATTTGTACGCACTTTTTAAGACGACCAGTTTTTCGGTAAACTCCTGGAAGTAAATGATGACTGGTCTCTTCTTACCAAGACGAATTCTGCCGATAGATTTGCAAGGAACACCAAGCTTTGCAGAAAACACCTCGCCAAGAACTTTATTTGTAAGAATAAGTTGAGTTTCGCCGACATCCTCCGGAATGCCAAAGACTACCAGATTCGATCGCTTGCTCCTATCCTCCAGATGAGTCAACTTCGCCTCCAGTGATCTTACTGTACGCTCAAGGACACGCGAGGCTCGTTTTTCTAATTCAATTAATCTGGCTCCCCAATCTGCTATAACGTTTTCCACCTTATTCTGTTGCTCCCTGAACGCAGTCACGTCCGCTGCCAACCAGACAGCAACTCTTTCAGCATGGATTCGATAGAGGCCTCGCTGCCGTCAGTGGGGACGGGATTTAACTCGATGTCGCCGCACATCAGCAGCAAGCATACGCATCATGGACAAAAGAAGCACACCGGAGGGGGCACGGCGAGACCAAAAGACCGCGACAATCACTACTAACCTGCACGAGCTAGCAGAACGGTTTAAGCCATATGCTCGTCGATGGTCCGCCGTGCCCACTAAAGTGTAGGTCTGGAGCTGTTCCCTTTTAAACCGATGCGTCGACGTCACGTTAAGAATAAGTGGCGCCTCAAGTGACGCGCCCCAAAACAGCGAAGCAGTGACGTGGCATCGGTGTCGTAGTTGTGGTCCGAGTGGCGAAGTTTGGCAGATAGGGATGGTCGATTGCATTCCTTCAAGACTGGCTGCGGCAGTTGTGTATCGTTGATCCGGCCGAATATCACCGAATCGAATCAGATAGAGAATGTTGGAATAATTCGATGCGCGAATCGAATATCTACTACTAAATTTTTCGAATATTTGTTCGGTCTAGAGACCTCCGCAGTTGGCGCCCCCGCAGATGACGCGTGCGCCGCGGACGACATTCCAAGCGTGTTTTCGGCGCAAAAGCAGCGCGGACGACTGCGAGCTGCCTGTTTCACATGGTTTTCGTAGCGCCGGAAGTCGCCGACTGCGACCAACCGGTTGATCGCATGTCGCCGCATTTTCCGTCGAAATTTCGCCGAGAGCTATTTCACGGTTTGTTTCATGAAATGGCGTCTCGCTCAACAAGTACAATGCGCGGAGATATGGATTGTCGAATTCGCACCGACACGCGAAGGGAGAATAAAAAACTTGTACCGCAGATTCCATTCTCCCTTTTCTATACCTTCGTTGAAAGGCTGCGTAGCAAATCAAGTGCATCTTCACGTTAGCTTCGTATGCTGTAGATGCAGTGCTTAGTACACACCTTCGCCAATACTACGAGGTGTTCGATGAGACGAAATCGCCTTTTGGCGTCGTAACAATTTTCCTAATTGTTGAGTAGCATACAAAGATTGCGCGTGAGCAGTTTAAATAATTGCAACCTCAGCAAATGACAAGACAGCAAAGTGCCCCAAGTTTCAACGTTGCGGCGAACGCGCGACCGTTGAGCTGCATTCTTTTCCTGTCGCGCGTAAGTTTGCCGATGCATCTTGTAAGGTTATTTTACCTCGGCTGTTTATTAAATATGACATGCCAAACGTGCAAGCTATCGTAATTAATTTTCAACGATAGCATATTTAACTCCGTGGCTTGAATAAACAGCGATCGTCAATTTGTTTACCAATATTTCATGCACGTTAAGTTGTATCGCTTCTCTGAGGGAGAATCTATTTTTTTCCTGCACACAAACTAATAAACCTTGAATATGTTGCGCTCCCGCCGTGGTTGCTCAGTGGCTATGGTGTTGGGCTGCTGAGCACGAGGTCGCGGGATCGAATCCCGGCCACGGCGGCCGCATTTCGATGGGGGCGAAATGCGAAAACAGCCGTGTACTTAGATTTAGGTGCACGTTAAGGAACCCCAGGTGGTGCAAATTTCCGGAGTCCCCCACTACGGCGTGCCTCATAATCAGATTGTGGTTTTGGCACGTAAAACCCCATAATTAATTATTTAATATGTTGCGGACTTTGTATTCATACAGCACCTTTATTAACCCTTGTTTTGAACTGTAATTAACGTAGATAACATTAGTGGCTTGCTGTAGTGGCTCAGTGCCAATGTTCCCTCCCGCAACGTCATGTAAAACGCGGGAAACAATGTGAAAAGCAGGCAAACAGGCTGTTCTTATATAGGTGAAACAGTAGATGCCGAAACGTTAAAAAAAAGCAAATCAATACTGTGCAGTCAAGTCAGACAGGTGCATACCTTCCTGCGAATGATTGCATCCTTTAAGTATAAACGGTCTTTGCAAGTCCACAGCGAATCAAGTGTGTAGAAATATCGTTTCTAAAAAGCTTGTGATCATACTTATTAGTGTGTAAACCCATATAACGGTATCCTCTGTCATTACTATATATGCAATGAAGTACCATGCTACTTACACGAACAGTTCACCCTGGGATTTCAAACGAAATTTGTACATTTCAAGTATACAGAATATGCAGTTTGTTCAAAAAAGGGCCACAAACAGCTTTATTGCAGCGACAGACTCAATTATTGCCCTTTTTCCCACATAGAGGCAAGAAAATAACAAATTGTTACAGTTATTCAACTGCTACTGTGACTATGCCATTCTTCTGCTAACACAAGCTGACCAGTTGAATTGCCAGCCGTGGCAGTCGCATTTCGATAAGAGGCGTATGTAAAAATTAAAAAAAAAGGTCCGCCACTTAGATTTCGTTCATCGTCCTTTATTGAACTCGTAAACTTCCAAAGGCACAAGGGAGGGGGGGGGGGGATGCATATTCAAAATCTAACAAGCTATACCAACACCGAACGAAAGTCATGGCAAAAGTATATTACAAGCACCTTTCCGATACTTAGAATGTCGAAAACATTCATTGCGTCAATACGTATGTTCAACAGCACTTCACAAATGAGCATGATCAGACATAGTGAATACATTATCAGGTAGCTGGTTCTATAGATGTATAAATGTCAAAAAGACATGAATGCTCATACTACATGATGCACACAGCAGAAAGAAAACCTTTTTCAAGAGTTGTCCCTTCTGGCAGACTTGAGTGTGCGGTAAGCAGCAGAAACTTTATTAGAGGGCGTTGTGTAATACCACTTATGTAATAATGAAGAAAGCACTTTTCAGCAAAGCTTTGTCGAGAGAGCCTCCTTTATCGGAGACCGATGTAAAAGGAAATAATAAAATCTCGCGGAGGCTATATGGCGTTGCGCTGCTAACCACAAAGTTGCGGGATTTAATGCCAGCCGCCGCGGCCACATTTTAATCGGGACAAACTGCAAAGGCACCCGTGTACTGTGCATTGAGTGGGCATCAAGGAACCCCAGGTTGTCAAAATTAATCTGGAGTCCCTTACTTATATAGCGTGACTCATAATCGTATGGTGGTCCTGGAAGGTAAAACCTCAAATTTAAATTAATTTTCATTGAAGAATAACACTAGCTGCTTTCTTTTGTAAAGAACCCCAACGATTTGTTAGGGTAACTGAATGAGAATTTCTATTATGGATGGATGTTCAAGCTCTGAGCTAATTAAAATTTTGTAAGCAACTCAATTACTGTCCCTATTAAGTGGAACACAAGGAAGGGCGAAGAGAGCCCAATCTTGAGCTGGGAGGCTGTTAGGTATCGCATCACGAACAGATGAACACCCAAATATTTATAACAGGAACAGTATTGATACACTAGCCCTGGAGAGCTATTCCTAGTAGCAAAGGAGTTGTGTGCTTGCTCGCCGTACTATTCATACTTATAAACCATATAGTGCACCATGAACTTAGTCTGTCCTTGTTGCGCTGTAAAGTACCGTCAGATGGCAACTTGCCTTACCTAGGAATAGGGTGCCTCGATGTCCTCCTCGCCCGCCGCTCCGTACAGGGTGGAGACAACTGCGTCGTCTGCTACGGCGTCCGCCATGTTCTTGCCCGCTGCGAGCGGCGCGTTGTAGGCGCGCGTGTGATGAGCGGTTTGACGGAAGCAATGCGCTGTTTTTGTCGACGACAGCACTTCAAACAGGCACTAACGCGTCATGACAGTAAAGTAGCAATATATTTTATGGCATCCGATTTAACGGAACAGCTAAATAATCTTCGTCACGTTATTTGAAGGGACACTTACGAGAAACCGGAAGTTGAGCTGTATACTGGTGGATTGCAGTCCTGTTACGATTACAGTCGTGTCATTCTTACTGCGAACAGAGCTTTAATAAGCGAGTAAACAGCAAAAAACTGAAGGATCCTACAATACCGAATCAGGGACGACAGAAATTGAGGAAGAGATATTTGGACTTCGATTACGAATTTCTCCACTAATAAGACATCATTTTGCACCGAACAAAAACTGTGCGCATTCCGTAAGACCCCTCTTTTATTCCAGCTGAACTTCCAGTTTCTGTTTAGTGGCGCTTTAATGCTGTCGTCTGGAAATACCCTCGTAAAACGCGTTGCAACCGCTCATCAGCGTGGCGTGTTTTGTTTACGAGCTGTAAATACAGAAATTAGGTTGCGCGGCAATCACTGACTTTGTTTCAGAGTGGGAAATAATGCTTTTAACACAAGCGTTCGTAGAGGAATGCAAAAATTGCTACGTTGCCAGCATTGCTGTTATTCGGGCAGTTACGCGGTGAACCTGTGTTGCTGTGTTGTTGTGTTGCGGCCGGACAGCAATTTCACAAGTGCACTTCGCTGGCATCTACCCCACATAACAACAGGCTATGCCCTTCCATATCACCCCGTCCAACCACCGTGGGTGATGGTTCAACCTTCGGTATGCGTGCATGTCCCCGGCATACTAAAGAAATCATTAGTTCCCGTTAGCGGACTACAACAACTTGCTCTGGCATACACCTGGTCAGAATACCAGACCTATGTTCATGTTTACACAGACGGGTCCGCGTCACCAAATGCATCGACAGCACCTGTGGTGATACCAGCCCAGCAGATGACTCGAGGCTTCATTATAGATCACAATTGAACATCAACCGCTGCAGAGCTTGTGGCTATTCGGGAAGCGATTCGCCACATCTGCGGGGAAAGACCTCAAGAATGGTGCATTTCACGGACTCAAAACCCGCGCTGCAAATTTTGGGATGCTACCTGCGCCACACCGCATATCAAGTTCTGGCACTACAGATTACCGAGCTACTTTCATGCGCTCAAGAAAAACACCACCGCATAGTGTTCCAATGGATCCCGGGACACTGTGGGCTCAATGATAATGAGATGGCCGATGCTGAAGCAAAGCGCGCCCTCAGCAATGGCCTACGAACTGTAGTGCCGTTCTCTAGACCGGACATCACATGCCTCCTGTCAAAATTAATGAGTGCGACGACACAGCTAGACGATCGTCACGTCCGCCTTAAAAGGCTGGATCCCGATATGCAATTTCCTGTTCTGCGTGGAATTCTACGCCCTCATACATGCCTAATACACAGACTGCGATTAGGCGTCGCTTTCACGCGCAAATACTTGCACATCATTGGACGGACAGACTCCCCGGACTGTTCAGTGTGTGGTGTTATAGAGACTATACACCATGTGCTCGTGGTGTGCCCTGAGTATGCGCGCGCAAGACTGACACTGGCAGCTACCTTGAGGCATTTATACAATGGACCACTGTCGGAAGACCTCTTGCTGGGCGCATGGCCACAGACTTGGCAGACGATAGAGACAATGCGTGCTATTTCACGTTTCTTAGGCGACACGGGCCTGGACTCACGATTGTGATAAAATTTATGCAATGTATCCTTTCACCTCGTTCCTCCCATTGTCATCCCCCAATGTGACCCTCTTTCTTTCCCTCTTCCCCTTCCTTTACGTAGAGTAGCAGGCCAGATGTTCCATTTTCCGGCCGACCTCTCTACATTTTCAAATCATTAAACTACTTCTTCTGTGTTGCTTGTCAGCATGTTCTTATGCAGCCCTGGAAATTCCTATTACATAAAAAAATGCCGGTGCTAAAGAAAAGAGGTCAATAAGTGACGAGTAGACACGTGATTTCTGTCATGACGTTTCAGTCGCCATGCAGGTTTTTATTATGTCAGCTGTCAGGAGGTGTCAATTGCCACAGGTCTTTCGTAGATCTTAGACCAGGCATTTTGTACCGACGACACCCAGCGAACTCGTCGCAGCGATGTCCTACCACCTGCACCGGGTAGCGTGCGCGGCGGGCATGAACATGGCGGCGGCGGCTGGAACGAACCGGTTCTGGCGGCACCAACGCCGTCAAAGAATGTCTCCACCCTGTACGGAGCGGCGGGCGAGGAGGACATCGAGGCACCCTACCTATGAACAACCGAATAATCGGAAAAGCCGTGTGCGTTACATGGTATGCCATTGCGCCATGAACTTAGTTTGCATATATCACACAATCATCGATAACTGATGCACAGTAGATGAAACGCCATCGGGAGAGATCACCCATATATAGGCAAAATAATAAGCATTATTGTCCGAGAAACTCCTGAATGGACAGCAACATGAGAGGATGCTCTGCTGCTGTTTACAGTGTATTGAAAATGGCTTCAAAGGAACGCTGCTGTCCAGGTGATCCCAGAGGAGTCAATGGCCATTGGTTTCATTTCAAAGATGAAGCATTTCTAGTGTCCATTACCGAAGCCTCTAACAAAATCAACATGTAGCGTGTAGACGTCTACAATAGAATGTGTGGTAGAATGTAAGCCAGTGAAAGTATTGTTTTTCACAACACAAATTACATTCCACGTTCAGTAAACACACAGATGATTTGCGGCTTCCTTCAGGGGCAGACGTGTGCTTTGCTTTAGGGTTGCTGCAGCGTTTCTTGAAAGAATATGGCTAGGAGCAGGCACCGCTTATGCGCAATCACGAGCAATATACACACGTCATTTCTTCAGAAGCTGACGCTGAGCACGGGTAGCGCGAAGATTTCGTTGCGCTGACAGGACGACCTTGCTGCAGCCGCATACTGCATTTGCGGTGAGGGTAACTATATGGGGCTTGTTTTATAGGTCATCTTGTAGTTTGTTCTAGTGCAGGCAGCACGACACGGACATAGAAGGCACATGAGACAGCGCTGAACAACCAGCTGCGAACAGCTGTTTACGTCTATTCGCACTGAACTTCAGGAACCGCCGTTGCGCACTCCAAAACAAATTTTACCTTGCAAATGTATTTAAATTAAAAAAACACGCGTATTATTTCCTCCTAAAAAAGATGGATCTATAATATTATAACGCACACGTTTTTTCTTATTTCATTACATTAAAATAATTATGGGGCGTGTGACACAAAACCTGGCAGCAAGCAACCCTGGGCGTTTCATTGTTGAAATCGTGTGACATGAGCGTTATGGCATATTTCGTACAGATGGGCAAAATGGCTCACTTTAGTGAGCGGCTTGGAACCGCTCAACTCACTGAAATGAACCGGTATTTTTGAACGACTCACCGGTTCACTATATCTGTAGCCTGTGTTATGCATTGCGTAATTACTTGGCTTTTAAAAAACGGTATGTGCATTAGTAGAATAACCGTGTTATAGGTATTTTCACAATGTTTTGAGAATACTTTTACTTATTTTAAAAGCGCCAATTTTTAATTGTAAGAAACTTTTCTCATAGAGTGGATGAAATGCTTGTGATACTGTAACAGGCCGAATGTGACGTATTGTTTTTAAACAAAAAAAGTACCCTCATCGTCATTAGAAGAGATTTTCTGTTTTTGTTGTATTTTAACCTCAAATTTGGTCAAAATAAGAAAAAAAATTATTGTGAAAAACCTTTCAACTTTATTCATTTATTCACATACACACGCTCACTATAATGTGACTGAGCTGTTACGCCATACAAATAATTTCTTGAAGTACCAATACAAAAATCATACGTAAAATCCACAACACTGCCGCGCGTACCTTTCGTGTTTTTTCTTTCTTTCTTTTTTTGAACGCAGGAGCGATACTGGCAATCTGCCATCATGCGCCAGGACAAAAAAAAAGAAAAAAAGAATGAGCTCCTATTACAACACAGGAGATCATTTTCATCGTTTTATTGACGCGCTAATGATAGAAGCTCAGAAAATGCACAGAAGTGGATGAAATAAGCGCAATTTTTATGACTATACTAATTAGCGCACATGAAGACCAGGACGTAAACCGTACGTTCACCTGTTGTCTTTAAAGACACGGAAGACTTGGAAGTATTGTTGCACCACCGTGAGACATCGTTCGAACAGCAGAAGGCAAGGAATGGCGCCATCCTTTGCCAATTAATGCTTCTTCTCTCTTCGGTGGCATCGGGTGCCACACTATAGGACACACAAAAAACAAGAACAAACCCAAAGGGACTGTGCCGCGCACAAACGTGAGCGAGTACGAGCAGGCCGGCCACCACTCGGCGGTTAGAAAACGAAACCTAGCGGAAGACCCGGCTCTGACGGAACGGTTCGGCGCGGCTCACTGAACGAGAGAGAACCACGGCTTGCTCCATCCAAAAAGCACCGCCGCTCACTTTTACTGAACCACGGCTCGCTGGTTCTTTTAAAAAGAGCGCAGCTCAAAAGATGTGGCTCGCGCTCTTTCGCTTAAAGTAAAGCCCCTATATATAAAAAGTAGCGCCATTCATAGATCTTGCCGCCACCGCGCTCACCCCGGCGTTTCCTCTTCGCCGCCTCCAGTTGCCCCACTCCCCCATTGGCCAATCCGTGTCACGTGGAAGCACGCGTGGAGCTTTTGTATATTTTTTTAACACGAAAGTGTTTTATGCTGGGGTCCACCAAGACTTCACTGACGTATTTCCGTCACGGAAATACGTCAGCTTACAATGTACACGAACATAATACAAAGAAAGAAACCAGAAGAAAAAGTTCCACAAACATGGAAAATTTGGAAATCGAACCCACGACCTCTCGGTCCGCGACGATAGATCGTCGAGCGTTTAACCCATTGCGCCACAAACGCATTTGCAGAGAGCTACACAGACGCGCCTTATATATCTAACACTCCTCCGTGTACCCGCGCTCTTGCTCGGGGCGGTGCCGCCGCCTACGAGCAGAAAAGAGAAGTACTGCATTATGACACTAACGCGCACCGACAGTGAACGCTTCGGTGGTCTCAGCACTACGACGCCTCGATGCCAGCATTCGAAGGGACGCTGGCATCAAGAAGCACTACCAACGCCACCTAGGTGGCGTTCACCGTACTCAGCACAGCGGAGCGTGGCCTCCGCAATTAGCTCTGAAAATGTTTCTGAAGTTGATCGCGGAGGCTGCAATTACGACGCGCTGTACGCGCTGATTTGACTCGGTGACGATTCAGTTACGTGCTTTGTCTTGCGCGTTGTATTAGTGTGTCAGTTACGTGCTTCGTCTTTCGCGTTGTGCTAGCGTGTGCAGCGTAGTGCAGCTTCCATATGCACGACGGTTGCTCATGGTCATCGACGTTGGTAGTCGTGATGGAGGAGACGTGCCACCAGGCGTCAGCGTGGGTGCATCAACGCCTAAGGGCGCTTTAGCCACAAAACACCAATAGACATTATATATCAATGTGCAATAAACATTACACTACTTCTGTGAAGACACGTTTCACTTTCGTGTTCTATACCGATTCCTATATAAGAGGGATCAACCACATTTTTTTTCTTTCCAGCGCGCTCCGACCGCCATTCTCGGGCCTGTGCGACGTAAATGCTGTACGCACAAACTGATCAAACGTGTTAGGGACAAGAACTTCGTTATGATGGCATGCTGCTGCGCCTTAAGTTGCCACAGCCGACAAGGCGAAGGCAAAAGGCTTTTTTTATTGCGATAGCAATTATATGGACACTTAAATCGGATTTCTGCCGTCGGCGTCGCCGTCGCCGTCGCCGTGAGGTTCCCTATAGATAAAATCTTCGCCGCGTGCCGTATGCCCGAGTGGAAGCGTGCGGGGACGCGCGCTATCACGGAGAGCGAACGCACTCAATCTCCCACGCGCAAGCAAGGAAGCGGGAAGCCAGCGCCGGAGGGAGCGGGGGGGCACTTCCACTCTGCCAACAACCGCGCTCGTCGCTCGCTCGCACCGTCTCTTATCTCCACACAGCTCTGACCTTTCTGCGCCGTGCATTCGCCGCTCAGTTTCCGTTGAAGCGATAGACCGCACGTACCTTCGCCGCTGCGGCGTATCCGCTTGCTGCCAGAGTTTTGACGGTCGTCTGCAGTCATTCAGTGTGATCTATTCATGTTTGTTTGTGCGCGCTCACACCACGCTTGTTCATTCAGTTAGTAATAGTCGGTCCACATTTTCCAACGCACGCTACACATGCAATGCTGCCCGGATCGGCAGTGCAGCGCTACAGGTGTGTCCCTTCGCACGCGCTGCCCACGAGAAGCGCTTCTCATCAACACCACCGTTTAACACGCGCCTTCTCGTGGTCATCGAGTCTCTCTTCATGTCGGTCTACTTACGCCGCAGCACACCTGCTTACTTAATCAGATCATGTTTACTACAATTCATATTGCTACCAAAGCCGCTCACCTTACTTCGTATGACATTGCTGTGTTGCTATCGCATTCATTGCTTCGCCCTTAGGGCGAAACTGTGACATTTTTTGTTTACCATACAGCGAGCGCAAACGCTTGCTGCACACTTGGTATTTGCGCCGTCTCGCATCGTCGCGTTGCTACTTCCAAAACGGCATTATTAAGGCCAGTTACTGACTGACGAAGCAAAATCGCGCCTCAAAAACTTCTGCGCAGGGCGCGATCGAAGTTTTCCGCGGATTTCGTTTGGTAGCGCGTTATCTGTCGTCTGCCACGGCAGGCCCGACGTAGGCGGCGCCACTGTCGATATCGCGCTTCGATCGCGCGGGCCGTGCCGAGCTCGACAGCGGAACGGAAGAGGAGGGAAGTGGTTGGCGCTACTTTTTATATATAGGGGTTTTACTTAAAGGAGCACACAGCGCCTCTGTGCAAGGGTCGACAGCGCACTGATCAAAGAAAGCAGCGCGCATTGGACGATCTTGTTGCGGCCATCACGTTCGGCCAAGCCGCACGCGTCGTCGCTATGTGCCCGTACACGTTTTAGTGGCAAGCATTCCGCGACCACTTGCGGCCAGACATCGGCGCCGGTGACTGACGGATTGGTGCCTGCGCAGATCGCAGGGGGAAACACGCTAGACAAGCGCGTGCACGGGTCGCAACGTAGCCGCCACCTTTGCGACGCACCGCGCGCCTCGTTTGCCCATCGGCGTCGAGCAACGCGTCATTGTGACTAGCTTTGGATTACTTTGGATTTACACGGCGGGCGCAAAGGTGTCATGGCGGGCTGCACGCATTTGCGAGGACCGCGGATGAACAAAATTGGGGGAGCTTCGCGCGACCCTCTAGATTTCACAACTATTTGACAAACTTGACAATGAAGCGGTGTGGATGGCGCCGACTACGCGCGGTGATCGAGTCACGGTATGCGCGGTCCTTTCGCCTGTCGGGCAAGTTGACCTTACGATAACCCGCCTGCAGTATTTGTTGGGACAGCCCTTTGTATTTCGGTGAAAAACTGGAAAGCAACACTTTGGATGCAATAAATAAAAATTGCCGCAATACATAGGCCCGATATTAAACTCAGAATCTCATTGGCATTCAGCACAAGAGAACGTCAATAATTCATTACATTCAGAGGAAAAAAATCACTCAATTCTATTCAACAGAAATCATATTGATAACAAATTATTTTCCAGACCTTCATATACTAAAACTCAACTGTAATCAGTGCTCGTATATAATTTGGCGTTGCCTCGAATAATAGTCGACCGTACTACATATTTTGATTTCTGTGCAACTAAGTTACTGATAAGCTTGCTACATTTCTTGTTATGTAATGCTACAAGACTCCCGAGCGTGTGAAGCTATGTATTTTCTTGCCCAAAATTTGTAAGCATTAAAAGTAGTGAAAAACTTTTTTGATTCCGCCTTTTTTTTTTCTTGATTCGATGTTCGAAATCTACTATTCGGTATTCACGCACCCTTAATATTTGTTTGCCTACTGCAACCTAACACTGAGAGCCAGCGCCACTACTCACGGCCATGGCAGTGGATGTCCTATCTGTCGCAGGCGTCACGTAGCACGTGGACTTTTCGGCCGAAGGTCATTAAACTCACACATGCTATATGCCTGAAGGTATCACAACTTCCGGATTCGAAACCCTCGCTGTGTAATATGAACAAGAAAATCGAGGGGCCCAATTTTTATTCGTCAGAAGCCAACAAGCATTGACACGACGGACAGCATAGGGGAAATTATTTGCAGTTGCTCATTGAATTACAGAAATGGAAGTGAAAGCAGCGCGACAACCACACGTGCGCTGAGAGCGAGGGCTTTTGGCGAAGGCTCAGCAGGCTGTATGGACGAGGCAACCTAAACCGCGCGGCACCAGCGCCGAATGCTCCCCTAGCGGACGGATGGAAGTGTCGAAGGTCGTTTCTGTGCCAGCGCGTGCGCCCGTGTTCTGTAAGGCGCGAGCGCGCGTTGTTTTCGCGATGGCGAGGGCGACGTCATCAACCAGGAAAGGTGGCACGCAATACTACTGTGTTGTTGATTGCCACAACAGCCTCGAAAGGTCGAAAGCCGCCCGTGAAGTCCAACAGAATTCCGGGAAGGTGGTACGAGAAGGACAGACGACAAGCGTGGATAACTGCAGTGCGCCAAGTAAGTCATGTACTTTCGCACTCGCGTGCAATATCACGGCCGCTCGGTAAAAACGCAATCGTAATATGACTGTATTTAGCGCATGGCCGTTTGTTTTAGACGTGTCGCGTAGATGAATCGTACAGTGACATCCGCCGTGTTAGCTTAGCGGTAAATGCATAGGTGCAGCGCCGCTAAGCTCGACGACGCGAGCTCGATTCCTGGTCACGGTGGCCGCATTTCGATGGGGGCGAAATGCAAGAATACACTTGTTACCATGTACTTTGATTTTTGTGCACGTTAAAGGACCCCCGGTGGTCAAAATTATTCCCGAGACCCTCCATTACAGCGTGCCTCATAATGATATCGTGGTTTTGGCACGTAAAACCCCCGAATTTAATTGATTGTACTGTTCGTTCCCTCGCGAACGGCAAGGACGAGCTCAAGAGAATTATATCCTTTTTCCAAACGCTGCAACTTAAATTGCTAGTTGTGCAGGCAACAAAAGAGGCCGCGCGCTACTTGTCTTTTGTGTGGTGGCAATCCGACGCAAGCTGCGGTCATCGCGTGCGTCAGATCGGAAAGCAGCTGCTCGAGACGGACGCGTTATGTTTGTTGCTTGACCATGCTTTCTAGGTTCACAATATCCCAGCATGCTTTAAGGTAATTGCCACCTTGCACATTCTTCCTGCTTCACTCTTCCTGCCAAGAATCTTCGTTTCGTGTAGTAGCCGGCCATCGGTGTGAGCTTACTTTAGCTGCGGCGGGGCATTCGCCCGACGGGAAAGTAGATTTGCTTTGATGAGGCATGTATCGCTAATTCTTGCGCTCGTGCTCTGGTCCCAAGGTAATCACCGGTTACCGTGATCTGGGTTCATTACGCGGAGAAGTTTGTACGAGTGTTTTCTCATGAGCAGTGAAAAGATACCTTGCTCACTAATGCAATATGTTGCCATGACTCTAACATCTGCATTGAATAAGGCATGATATATATTAAATATTTATACAGCATGATATAAGGCATTATGCGCATAGGTAGTACTTACATCGTTAATTAATTTTATTGGCTTATTGGTGCCTAATGCATGTGTTCTTTCTGCGCTGACAGTGCTGATGACACTCCTTGGGAGCCAAATTGAGAGCAGCCGTGTGTGCGCGCCTAGCGACCAACGAAACCAACCGCAATCGTCACCGTCTCTGCAATCTCTGCAAGCATACATGACTGCTTTGTGACTGCATCATAGAGAAATAAAAGTGACTAAATTACTCAACTCGGTGTGTACCTCTAACTCGACGTCGTATACATTCTTTTCGGACACCGGCGACACGCACTTGGCATTCACTGTCACATCACCGCCGACAATTTGTTCAACACCACACACGTGTGGAAGCAGACGCTCCCCTTTCTTGAGGTTGCCGCCACGAAAAAATCTGGCGGCGTCGGCAACCTTCTTGAAACCGCGCATTGCAGTCTTTGCATCGCTGTTCAGCAAGCACGCGATCTGCCGCCGTCGAAAACGGAGCGCCTTGAGCACGAGCAGCGAAGGAAAACGCGGGCGAAACAATGTAAACAAAGCGGAGACTGCGCCACGGCGCGACCGCGCTGCTTGATATTTCCACATTGGGGGCGCTGTCAGGAGGCGCAGTATAAAGTCACTGGAACCTGGAAAGTACCGCAACCGCCGGAGCCCTCGCAGGCAACTCTGTGCTTTTGTTGCCAGATTTGGTCCAACACGTGTTCCGAGCGCAGCAGCTCAGCAATTTAGCTCCTCTTTCAGCGATTTATATTATTGCAAATCGACACATTTCATCGTCCTTTACATAAAAGTTGATATCGTGCATCTACTTTGCTTGCGAAGCAGTACAGATAAGTACGATCGGGAAATTTTTACAGGCGCCAAATTGCAAGAAGCGAGACCAGCGAGAGGACGGGCGCTCGAGCCTTCCATTTGTTCTCCTTCCCGATAAGTGCTGGTTGGGAAGCTATCCAAGGAGTATACTTAACAACGTGCACAATCAAGCAACATTGCTCGTGCTTTAGGCATTTTATACGTCGCAGGCCTACGTGAATCTCGGGTTTGTTTACATTTACTGTTTTACCCTCTCAGCTAACCCGTAGCTATTCGACGCGTTGCGGAAAACGCGAGCAGCTTTTCCTCGGGTTTTCTAGGCTTGATACAGTGAAGAACAGCACGATGGTTGTCGCCGTGGGCCCTGTGAAACCCACAAACAAAACCGTGTTTCGCTTATCTAGATGCGATATAAATTACATGTACTCGGAAAGTGAAACATTCAACTGTGCGCCACTAAATGCAAAACGAACCCGATGCTCGTGTGTCACACAGGATTTTTTAGGCTGACTAGGTATCAAGCGCTGCCACGCATCGTTTATAAGCGTGGATGTAATCGCTTTCGAACGTGGCTATTGGTTTACCCGCGCTCAAGACGATTGATGCAGATCGACGAAAATAAACGGTCCCTGACTGCTGTACAAGAAACGGGATGCTAAAGGAGTGATATTCAGGTCACCTTCGCCTTGTTTTAACTATAGTAATATACAACTCACGAGAAAATGTGTATTTTAATATTCGACATTGACAGGTCGATAGATCTTTATTTCAGTGGTCTTCTCACTACATTATGTTATTACTGACAGAGCAGCTCGCATTCCGGCGCTCTTCGAATCACATTTTGCTCGGTTCTGCATATTTCTGAGCATGTCCCCGCTTTGTTTGCGCAATTCAAACCGCAGTCTTGAAAGCAAACGCGTGAAGAAGCTTTTCGATTACATTATGGCATTTATGCAGTTCAATTGTGATCAAATTCACCGAGTGGGAGTGAATTCGTCGCGTCTTATTCGGTGTAGACAGATTGCACGGCGACTGCTGTCGCTCTTCCCGCTCAATTGGTATCGCGAAAAGCGCTTTCCCGGCGGTTGCTGCACTCGAAAGCGCAGTATCCGGGCATTTCCATTTAGGTATATGAAAAAAGTTGCATATTCCCTAAATTACCCAAAGTGCAAAATCCGACCTCGTCGACGCGCGGCGTGTGCGACTGTTGCGTTCGTCGGCTTGTCCGCTCCGTGGACCATCTATCGCGGAAGGTGATCACCTGACGGCAGCTGACCAATCGGGCTGCGATACTTTCAGGTTCCAGTGGCGCAGTCTGTTCGTAAGTCAGCATACCAACCAAGCTAGCGCACTAGCGGCGTGGCCATGTTCCTGCGCCGGCCGCGCCACCAAATGGCGCTGCGCCCACGCGGCTGCAGCCCCGGCGCTTCGTCAGCGCCGCGCGAACATCGGCCAACGTAGCTCGTCGGCGCGCGCAGCGAGGGGCATTCCTTTTGAAGCCTGCTTGAGTTAATCACGCATGCTTTGTATTGTAGCCTTTTCCTTTTTTCTCATCTACCTTGTACCGCTACCTATGTCTGTAACAGATACGGTCGTATGGATCACTTGCCTGCTTTTTATCCTCCAATACTCTAAACGTCTCCGGCTTATCTCGACTGCTGACCGGTTGATGCTTCCGTACACTTTAAATCCAAACTCTTCTGGAAGGTGTACGTTACCTACGGGTCTCACTGGGTCAATTCCTTCGCATTCCATTAGGAATGCCAAGTGGTCTCCGGATATTTGCTGCAGCCTACACATGCCTCATCTAGTTCCGAATATTTGCTCCAGTATGTTTCTTTCTTTAGGCAACCAGCTCGAGCCTCAAATAGCAAGACACTGCCCTTTGTGTTTCGTTTCCATTCTTTGCATCCAGTGCACGGTCTATATTTCTCTCACTTTCTTTCTGATGACTTCTGGTTGTATATTTACAGTTTAGATTATCCTGTACTTGGTTGCCAACTTCCTTGACCTCTACCTCCATTCTGTGTCCACGCTTTTCAGGCACAGATACTTGCGCACTTTAGCCGCCTATTTACTTTGATCCGTGTTCCCGAGTCTTTCTTCAAAACTAATTTTGCTCTGTGCTTCTCTGACTTTAAAAGAGGCCCAACCCACGTCACCCTGCACTCCCACATTTGTGGTCTTACCGTGGGCTCCCAAAGTCAACCGGCCTGCCGATCTTTGATTAACTTCCAACCCCGTCAAGATATCCGGTTTTAAGCCCAGGATGGCATTTGGCAACGTTCGCGCTGAAATTCAACTCGGGCACTTCACGTTATCTTGCGGAGGGCGCGGCAGGTAAGTCAGATGGCACTTGGTGGTGGCACGGCAGAGGGTGAAAAAAATTATGGGGTTTTACGTGCCAAAACCAGTTCTGATTATGAGGCACGCCGCAGTGGGGGACTCCGGAAATTTGGACCACCTGGGGTTCTTTAACGTGCACCTAAATCTAAGTACACGGGTGTTTTCGCATTTCGCCCCCATAGAAATGCGGCCGCCGTGGCCGGGATTCGATCCCGCGACCTCGTGCTCAGCAGCCCAACACCATAGCCACTGAGCAACCACGGCGGGTACACGGCAGAGGGTGACAGCAATATAGACACACACACCCCGTTTGCGGCTACTTACACTCGTTATTTACTATATCCGTTGTTGCTGACTATTGGTACGTATTCTTGGCATGGCGATGGATCATGTAATACCATTGTCATGTTCATACGACACCTACAAGTCACCTAACTGACAATTCCTTTTTAGAAGTGGTTACAAGATACCCAGATACGCCAAAATTCTCTGAAGTCGGCCAAGAAGATTTTGCCTTCAAAAATGATGCGTCCGAGGCCCGAACAGGTTTGAGGTAATGGTTAGTAAAACTGGAGAAGCGCTTCGGCAAGATCCAATGGTGGCCTAGCGGTGGCCTTTCTGATTGCATCATTGCGGTCCCGGGTTCGAGTTTCCATGAACTTTTTGTTCTTTTTAATCCGGTTGATATAAATTTGGAAGTGTCTAAAGCTACGTTGGACGTACGCTCGAACAATCCAGTTTGTCCCCTTTAAGATACGTCTCGATGAAGAATCCGTCAGAACGCTCTTCCGCAACCGCATTCCGGGAAGTTTCGCACTCACTTCAGAATACAGTGGTTAAAATACGTACAGAGCTGCTTGTCATACGCGCATACCTTCCCGTCATCACACGTATAAGCTATGAACTTTCACAAACAAGAGAGAGGGCTACGTGCTGTAACGAATTTAAACAACCATCAATGGTAGCGCGGCGGGGGACTCGGTATTCCAACGAAAGAGGCGTTTAGAAGCGGCTCTAGGTGGATAAGAGTTCAGAGTAGAATGCACGCAAAGCGCACAAGAGTTGGCCCCGTCGAATCACCGGAATCACCAGAAATAATGCGGCAAAAACTCTTACTAATTTTGAGGCGATGGTTAATTTAACTGGAAAACCCATTTGGCAAGCCATGCGGCAAACAAGCTTTTCTGCCTGTCACGCTGCCGTCACGCGGCCATTTAATATGTTGAGGGGCACCGAATTGAATGCGTTTCATTGCGACAGGAATTATCTGGACACCCCAGGCGCATATCCACGTCGTCGCCGTCGGCGTCGCCGTGATGTTCCGCATCAAGTCCAAGTGCGATGTTACGATCAGCCAGCGGGGGAAGCGACCTTCGAGCCACTTCTGACTTCCTGAGACAAATCAGCTTGGTGAAGCCCACAATACGTCGCATCGGACAGACCAGCGGCGAAACCAAGGCGATACAGGTTTCACGGCTATGGGGCTGATGGATGTCACCCGGCCGCCGACCATGACGCTGGGGCCAAGGAATGCTTGGGAAAGTGCGTGCGACGCTTCCCCACGGTCGCAGCTAGCCGCCAAGGCCTTTCGATAGACGAACCCGCTAATGGCTGGGCCATCCCAGGAACCAAGACGCGCCAGATTGGGTCAAGCGTGACACCACCTGTCTACGGGCGTCCCCTCCGGCCTTTGTGACAGTGAGCCGTGTGCGCCCGAGGCTACCCTCTCAAGTGTGTTCGGGGAATAAAGGCGCTGGAGTGTTTATGCGCAACCTCATTCTCAAGGCGGAGCTTTCGGCGACTTTGGACGCTCCGGTTGGAGGAAGGTGAGCCCGCAGAAGTTTTCCTGGCCTAGGGATCTAGGGAGTTCAGAGGGTGTTTAAGCGGACGTTTGCGGCTCACCTGGAGTGCTCCCCCAGAGAGATGTAGCGAGAGTGCTCTCCCATCTGCTCTGACATGTAGATGGTGCTCTCGCAGAACGATGTAGTCTGTTGAGATTGAGTATAGCGTTGACATGCGCTCCGTACTCCGGCCAGTACGATGATGATCCCCTTGTTCTGTAAATAAGTTTGCCTCTTCCATGCAAATAAACCCCTTGTTCCGTTTACCCTACCTCTCGACCTCGTATTCATCACGAAATAAGCAACCCTCGTCAAGTCTGCACGGACGACGGCGTGGGCCCGCTAATCCTCCCTGTGACGCCCTGGTAGCGTAGGCTAGAGAGCGAACCTCTGTTGACGCCAGACTCCGAGACCACCACTCCCAGCTCCTACAGCGGTAGCAACGTGGCCGCGCGCCGTATGCTGTAGGTGCTAGTGAACGCGTAGAGGGTGAGCCGAGGATGGTGGCGTGATCTCGCGCGCAAGGGAGGAAGGAAGCACGCCGTCTTCCACCGCGCGTAGGGTGCCGGGGGGATGTCCGGCGGCGGCTGCTTATGACGCGGCTGATCGCGGGACCTACCTTGGCAGCAGGCTTCGCGTGCGCTGCCTTCTCGCCGCATAGTTCGCGTTGAAGCGAGAGGCAGCACGAAGGTCAATTCGGTCGATGCTGCCGCCGCTCTGCCTCACGTTTTGAGAGCGATTGTCCGCGCTCATCGAGTTGACAGTTGACAAGAAATTTATTGAAAGGTCCTGAGGAAAAAAGGATTGGGGGAGCCGAAGGCACCCCAATCAAGTTGGTGGCTCCGCCCATGACGGAACCGGGAGCTGGTGGCTCTCGGCGACGTCGCGGGGGGCCCTCTGGACGGCGTGTCGTTGATGCGTAAAGTCCGTGCTTTGCAGTAGGGCGTCTCACTTGGACTTGTCGTGAAGACCAGAGCCCGCGTTGAACGGGGCACAGTCAGAGCATATGATCGAAAGAGCAGTACTCGTGGGGTGTGTTTATGTTTGCCTGTGCGTACGGGACACCACGTTTTATTGCTAATGTTCCCCACTGTTGTGCTGTTATGGCTGTAGAAGCTTCTGCTTTTTGTGCTGAAATATAGAGAAAGCGTGCATTGGTGCACGAATTGCGGAATTATGAACGAAGCTTCGAGTCTCGTTGCTCTCCAAAATGAATAACTTTCGGCGATTTTTACCGGCCTTCTCTAAGCCAGTGGTTTAAACCCTAGAACAAAAAATTGACCGCCCTTCCACTACTGTGAAGAGGGGTGCAAGTGAAGCTTGTGTCGACTCGTTTGTGGCAAACCGATGGGCGCCAACAAGCCAGCCGAGGAAGACTTCCACTCCGTGAAGATGGCTAACCAGAGAGGCTCAAACGTGCGGCCCCGCTGTTTATCATTGGGTTAATTGCGAGGGTTCATTAAAGTATTTCTCAATTATGAAGTTACACGTTCGGCTGCGACGACGTCACTGATGGTACGCCCGCAGTCCACCGCTGTCGCTTGCTTTCGATGTCTCGAGTTTGCTCGGCAGCGTGGTTAGCAGCATTCGCCCGCCATTGCCGCTTGCGATTCATCGAAATTAAATTGCTTGAAAATTAAATCTGTCCATTACGTAAGACAATGAATGGCTCATGCCCCCGTAAACACGGCCTCCCCATTACGACGACAGAAGAAATGTGAAATTCTACGCTGGAATGAGTAGCGGCAACGCAGCCAGCTGTGTAAACAGACGACGAACGCGGGAGCAGTAGCAGGTGCCGAGCATGAGCCAACGAGCCAGCTGCGGAAGACGACAATGCTCGAGCAGCTCTGAGAGCAGCTGTTTTTTTTTTTTTTTTTTTTTTTTTTTTTTTTTTTTTTTTTTAGGGGCGAAGCTCCTTAGGGTGTGGGTCTGGCCCTCCTCTGTAGTATGTAGTAGTAGTAGTCGTCGTAGCAGGTAGCCACGTCTACTTTTATGAGAAAAAAAAATTCCGAAAGTTGTGTCCGTAGCGCGGAATCGAACCAGGGACCCCTCGCTTCCGAACGCGCGGCGCTAACCACTACGCCACGAAGCTTTTTTTTTTTCTTTATTGCCGTCTTCGACACACAAAATCAAGATTTACAATATGATAAAACGTGCCAACCACACTTTGGCTAGCACAGTACTAAAATCTTTTCAGTGACACCAGTTCATCGAGTACAGAGATCCATTGTGGTGGATCAGGCAGCACTTTGTACGCGTCTCTCACGTAAACAACACTCTCAATGAAGTGTTCTCGCACCGGTATCACAACACTACGCCACGAAGCGCACATGGACACACGCACCACGATGACAATAAATACCCAACATTAACGAAAGACTGCGCGTTTCTAACGCGTTTGTGCTAGCGCGTTACGGCCCGTGTAAGACGCTGTGGCCTCTCCGCCTTACCCCTGTATTCATAAACGCTCCTCGACTTGAACTTGACTTGCCACCGCCTTGGGCAGCGCGTTTGAAACGCGTTGAAGGCGATGGCAAGTCAAGTTCAAGTCGAGGAGCGTTTATGAATACGGGGGTTATACTCTCTCAGCAGTCATGTGATGGCGTCGGCAAACGCGGTATACGTTCCGGCATGTGTAAACGGCTGCGTAAGACGCTGTGGCCTCTCCCCCTTACTAGAGAGTACTGCACGTTTCTAACGCGTTTGTGCTAGCGTCCCCTTAAGCGGGAGATGGTGCAATTATAATGAAGGGCGCTGTTATAAAATAGGAATGACGTCACGTATGGCGCGTGTCATTGGTGGAAGTCAATCGTTCGATTTAGTGCGGCGAGACTGGGCGAATTACACGGAAGATTCACGGTTTACCGATGATTCCCTCCGGAGCTTCGCCCACTCATCATCATTCACCCCGTGGATATGCGGTGTTTTTTTTTTTTTAGCGTTACATCGCCGGCGCATGTATACAAGCTTCGCTTGAAAAGGGACATATCTACTTTGCACCGCGAACCTTCGCGCACAAGCAATGAACATTGTTAGTACAACTGTTATGCGGACATAGTGTGATGAACGCCGGATGGATACATTAGTTCTTTCAGCGTGCATGTCGAGGTTATCAGTCTGAATGCTTGTAACGCCAGTCTCATACAATTTTTGGCTTAACTAGGCCACTTGTATCTCGTGCTATTTCCGGCGACACCATCGATTGTTGCAACCCACGGAGCCTCTTGGCTGTGGAAATCGCTAAACCTTCCTGCTGTTCGTGTGTATATAATACAAACTACTGCGACCCATTTGAGTTTCTCATTGGGTTGACGGTCGTCTTCAAGGCCCACGCTTGCTCATCACCCAAGGCAGACAACGCCGTCTGCATCCGACACGCAAATGGACCAACCTTTCACAAGCATAGTGTAGCACGAAGGCACAAAGCGGACACACGTCACAGGCGATACTGTGAGAAAAGCCATGGTCTGTCAGCGTGAGAGCCTTGATGCGCGCAACTGAAGAAAGGCCTCTGAAAGCACGGCTACTGCTTTGACGCTTGAAAAAGTAGCGCTGAAAACCGGTTGGCTATCTTGAACCAGCTTATTGTGGCGACAGAAAGCTCTTTGTTGCCAAATGATGCTCACCAGGTTTGAGAAAGTTTCACCTGCATCGAGGCATCCACTGACAAGGGATAGGCCCGCTGCAAAGGCAAGGAAAGAATGGTTCAAGAGGCGGAAAAGGAGGAATCTTATCTTCCGCCGCTGAGCGCGCCGCCCCTATTGAGGACAGCGGAAAGAGGAGGGCGCCGGCCTCCTTTCGGGCTATATAGGGCACGCCGGCACGCGCGACCTCGGCCAAGCAGCCATGGATACCCAGCGCCACGTCGCAAAGGTGGGTGCTCCATCACTTTGCAACATGCGTGCTCTCGGAAATGCTAAGCACGGTTTCGGTGTGATGTTGTTTTGTGTCACGCGTGCATCATGGCTTCAAACTTCTTTTTTGTTAAGGCCTCGTGCGGAGATCTCGTGAATTGTCTACTTGATTATTCTCTGCATAATGCGCTTGGTTTTCGCGTCAAGTAAATTCAACGGTTTTTATGCATCGCAAGCTGAGCCCAACATCAAGACTAGGGTTCGCGAGCTGCGTTGTGACAGCTAAATAAGACAATCAGTCTGACATCAATTGGCAACTTCTCCTGAATAATAATGATGCGATAGCCTACGGGGCCGGTCCAATTTAGAAGAGTACTGGTAGGTTAACCACATCGAACGAGATTCGGAAATATTCGGCAAAAAGACTCGCCGAATATAGATGTAGCTTGTACAGGAGAGGAACAATATATATCGCTGACATGCTTTATTTCGCATTATTCCGATCACGAGAGCGCTTTGCAAGTTTTTTTCAAGTCGCAACGCATATACTGGGAAAAGGGGCATTTAATATCTTACATACCGAAGAGGAGAAGTTCGGCGCTAATAATGCTCTGTGGATGATAGTCTGCCCTCTCACGTGGGTCAGTGGACAGTGTTTTTATACGTAATTGACGCTAGCTCTTTAATAAAGTTCCGATTACAGCGATAGGTGGCCATTGGTAACTCCGGGAAAACTTTTCTGTGGCACATATTCTTAACCCTTCCCCTACCGAGGATGAGCCAGGCTAGTCGTTAAAATATGTACCGCTCCTACCGAGGACGAGCTGGGCTCGTCCATACTAAAACCTGCAAACACAAGTGCGGCTTCATCGCGCATAATTTAGTTCAGGCATAAGTTTTAAGAGGGTTCATCAAAGTGATAGTACCGCTCTATTTTACATAAATGAGCTCACCTTCTGAACTAACCTTACAGAGTTTTGAAGTTCTGCAGTGAAGTTTTTATTAGTAGGGCGCGAAAAGAGACTGAATGTTTATTTTCATTTTATTTTTCTAATATTTTCAGCCCTGTTCACAAATAAAAGTATTCAATAGCATTTTGTTGGCTGTTCCTGTGCGTATATGCGTGTTTGAACCAATAAAAGGAATCGGTATATTTAGGTAGGTTTCTTTTTTTTTTTTTTTTTTTGCAGATAGTAGTCGGTAGCGAACGAGTCGCGAGCGCGCTGGTTGCTACAAAGCGTATCGTCTGCTCGAAGGGATTTCTGTGGGTGCTCTTTTTTGATCACTGGCCTGAATTTACAGTCAGTGTGTAAGACGTCGTCGGTGCCCACGTCGTCTTAGTGTTGCGCTTGATGTCTAAATTGTTGGTTATTAGATGGTTCTCACTGACGCCTCTTTTCTAGCTTTCCACGTTCTATGTAAACCATCGTAATGAACAAGTTATTGACGGTAAATGGTAAACTGAATGCTAGGAACGGAGTGGCTTAAATGAATAATGAATCTGTTTAGTGCATTGATTCAATATTCCCATAAATTCAAGATGTCACCAATGTATCGGAGATATGCAGGAGGTTTTTAAAGAAATTGTTTTTACCGAACTGTCTCCAGCTGTTCCATAAAGATACGCATACGTGGGCTTTCCTAAGCTAGTACCTTAAGTTCTTAGGTTGAAATTCGAATGGAATTAACACTAGTTGAGGGTGAGGACCAACTTGAGTAATGAACGGTAAACTTGAGCGTCTGTCCTACTGCCATCAATTGATTGTGAGACAACTTGAGTTGTTGACTTTCTTTAGTGATGTGTATGCAGTGCGGAAACCACCAGCCTTTTCAGAGAGTTCGAACAACAAATGGAGACTAGAAAGTAACCTTGTCGAATGCCCACCCGTGATGGGATCTTTCATTCTATGAAATTCGTTTTCTGATGAAAATGGTGGCTAGCGGGGCTTGTTGACACACGCTTCAGCAAACGGCGCAAGAACGGGACCCCTTTTCTGTGTCCCGTTTTTGCGCTGTTTGCGGAAGCGTGTGTTCTAATTAAAGGATGCAAAAGCGGAAGTTATATCTGATAGTTTGCGACTAGGAATTGTTTTACGGACTCAGCATGATTTGCTGTCATAGGAGAAGGGTGTTTTGACTGGGATTTGTGCTGTAAGCAGTTGAGCATGGAAATATTACCAAGCTCGGAAAGAATGAAGGAACGGGCTGATTACTGGGGATCATTAAGTGCCGTACGCAGAATGCGTGATTCCAGGACAGATAATCTGTTTTTGCATGACCTTGCAACTGTACAAGGAGATAAAATGCCCTTGTTTACTTGCGCTATCATCAGCCTGCTTTGCGTCAGATGTCATCCTCATCCTACCTCTCCGCTTTCAATTTCAATAAACTATTAGCCCATCCCCGTTTTCGTTCTAATTTCTCTATGGAGAAGAATTTGCCAAGTTCAGGACGAATAGAGAGGAGGGAAATCCACACGTCAAGTTTATTGGAGGAACACGAATGATGTATAAGCATCAAACCCTTCAGCATACACAAATAATCTCAATCGGGAACACTCCAGCTAAAAAGTCAAAGTTTTCAAGGTGCCTACTGTCTTCAAGTCGGGGAAAAAAACAGCCAGAAAACCTGGAATATTATTATTAAACGATTAACACAGCGAAAAGCACAGAAGCAAACGGCAGCAAAAACGAGCGCCGTATGGTCGTTTTTGCTGCTTTTTGTGCCTGTCCATTTGCTTTGTTTCCTAAAACGAATCCTCGCCTGCTTCGCTTCAACCTGGAAACCCAAAGAAGAAGCTGCAGTAAAGAAGACATCAACAGTGCACAAAGCTGAGCTTGTTCATGAGCGCAAAGTGACGCACCGAAGAAGACACACACGGCGCTGTATTTTCGTCATGTGGGGAGCAATTCAGGCAAGTTGTAGCGATGTGGAGGGCTGCCACTCTTTCTTATAGCCTCGTAGCGTGAGCCGCACCGCTAGTGATGATGATGGTGATTTATTGGCATCCCCTTTGAAACGGGGCGGTGACAAATGGTCACCAGGTTTGCCATATATGCTTTTCATTGTAGCATATTTGTATACATCTCTGATATTTTTTTCTCCCTTCCTCAAAACTTGGGTATCTACCTTGTACCGCGACCTGTAGCTGTAACGGATCCGGTCGTATCAATTTCTTCCCTGCTTCCACCAATACTCTAAACGGCTTTTGTTTATCTCTACTGCTGACCGGTTGATGCTTCCGTTCACTTTGAATCTAAGCGCTTCTGGAAGGTGTGCAGTACCTACGGGTCTCACTGGGTGAATCCCTTCGCATTCCATGAGGATGTGCCGAGTGGTCTCCGGATTTTTGCTGCACACATGCCTTATCTGCGAATGTTTGTTCCGGCATGTTTCCGTCCTTAGACAACCAGCTAGAGCCTCGAAGAGCAAGTCTCGACACCTCGTGCTGCCTTCCGGTTTCGAGGACTGCGCTTTCGCATGTGTTTGCAGACATTGCCGACATCTGTTGAGCGAGATGTACAGAGGTTATTCGTCCGGGCGTGCCGTCGTTGGCTGCACCAACAACCTGCGAAAGAGGAAACTGCTCATGCAAGAGCCCTGCTATCGACGTTACACAAGTAGCTTGTGTTTGTGTGGAGTGTATTCTCCTGCGGCGCCTGAGAAACGACGCATAGGATAGTGGATTTAAATACAAAAGACTGTCGTGTCCAGCAAACTTGCTCGGATGAGTCTTAAACTGCGCGATAGTGTGCCTTCCCGCGCTGCGAGCCTGCGATAACAGCGTAACAGTGCTGTTTACGACGACCTTTCGGCGTCTTTATTTTGGATCAGTTCTTTTTCCGGACGGAGGTCAAACCGTACCCAAAACTGCATTTTGGATACGAAACACAGGCACGCAGAAAGCGTTCGGGTGCGCGTGGCAACTTGGTAACTTGCGCAGCGATTGTTCCGCTACGGCAAATATGCACGGAACTTGACGGTTTTCGTGTCCTGCGTTTTTCATGCATGGATGAGCCGCGTATGATCGAGTACGCGTCAGCGCCTCAGTTGTTCGTTTTCTTTGTTTCGCGCAGTGCGTGGGTACTGCTACAATTGTGCGATCCTCACACTCAGCTACACGCTAAGCATGGTCAGTCGTTCCTAACAGATGTGGTGCCCCCTTCAGAGGTGTCCTACATGGATACGCAAATTATTGTGCGTTTTTCACTGACTGGGAGGGGGAAAATAGTAAAGCTCCTCTAACTGGCTGCAAACGTGATACAGTGCTTCTATCCCGTGCGCACTGCAATAGCCCACTAATTAAGTTATGTTGGCAAGTGTGTCCCTATTGCCAGTGTGAAATGCGGCTGCTTCGTGTCAGTCTTGCGTAAACACGCATGAGCTTACAGCTTTCCCTGTGACTGCGTTCAAAACATAAAAATAGCATTGTTGTACTTATATCGATCGTCGATCGCGACTATCGGGATGACAAAGCAGGGCAGAAAATTCAAGGCCATTCCGCCCTGCAAAGGTGGATGACCAGCGGAGCTGTAAACATCGTGGTAAGATAACTTGCGGTAAAGACTTTATGGCATCACTCATTGTCACTTAGCAGTCACAATGGCTTTGTGGCTGCTATGATATACACTGATCGGCATACTCGTGACTGCAGACACATTCTTTGACAATGTCAAATCGACGCACGCACGCCGCTGGGTGGTCGGTTGGGCCGGATCGGTGTGGCATCGCAAGCGAAATGTCTGCAACACGAAACGCGTAAACCACTCCCTTTTCGGACATCCACATTGAAATCACTGACAACGACCACAGGGTCATCACAACTAACCCACGCAAAATGGGTAGCTTTCGACATCGAAGAGACCCTTGCGTCTCTTCGCCGCAGTCTCCGATTCGAGACACGCGTCGTCCCGTCTGGCCTGCCGCTTACGCCCGGCCACTCGGGCACGATATTCGGTGGTGTCGCGCCGCCGTCGATCGTACTCTCGTCTAAGTTCGCGTCGTTGCTCTTCGTAAGTGAGCTGCGCTCCTCGGGAACCTACCCACGCGTGGCCTCCCCATCACAACTCATACTCAACACTACCCAACCAGGTGGTTCGCGGAGCCGCAGCAGAGCCTCGACGAGACCAACCATTGCTTTCTCTATAGAAGAACCATTTAGTTTTCCTCGAGGCAGCCGAATCCATTGTCGCACCGAGCGCGGAACGCTATATTAGCGGCGAGAACTTGGAGTGGCGCCCTCTACGAGTGACGTCACGGACAGGACGGCGCTCGCTCGGCTGCTGCGCGCGCTCGTTCCCTTCGTGCATGCTTGGAGCACGGCCGCTGGATAAAAAACACCTTTTTTTATCCAGTGGCCGTGCTTGGAGTATTGGTGGCTCGAGCCGTACTTATTGATAGATATGTCGGCTTCTTTTTACTGTCATGCCTGAACGGCAGTTTCTTCTTCAAAACCGCGAGTCGTGAAAATTTGCGGCGTGGATATCGCCAGGTATGTAGCATTGAAGGGGTCTATACTGGCTTTGCAATGCGTATATGCACAGTGTCTGTCCATAAACTTTGCGTAAAAATGATGTCTGCAAATTCAACACACGAAGTTGTGTATGATGCTCCGCAAAACACTTAACATTCCCTTAGTGCTTAGCTATGAGAGACATTGCATTTCACAAGGAAGAAAAAGCTTGGTATTGGTATTTGATGTCAATATTATAAATGCGTGTTGGAAGGAAGCTGCTCAGCGAATCTTTTATGATGATTCTTATTACTATGGTGAGTTGTTCTAGTCAAATATGGGTACTTTATTAATGCGTAAAAGGAAAACTTAGGCACGCATTTTGCATGAAAACGTTTGCTAATACTTTCACCGTTCTCTGAAACAGGCACCCAGGAAACGCATTGCTCATGGCTGTTTACACGACGGCGCGTCACGTATAGTATGTATATACTACACGAATACCATAACAGTAATCACCTGAAAGAACAGTTTCGTGGTCAAGATCGAGAGCCTATCAATTGCAAGCGAGAAAATGTTTCATAGTGACCCTCAGTTGCCTTTATCGACATCATGGCACAGCCCTTACGCAAATAAATCTACCGACTGTCGATATGGCGAGGATGTATTATTCGCGAAACCCATCAGTTCCCTACAACTTCGAATTGAAACCATGAAGCAGTTCTTTAAGCGCCAATTGCAATGCCTATGTTATACTCGACGATATACAGCGCAGCTTAGGCTGCACTGAAGAGCCTTCTGCCTCACCAGGTCTCGATCCTGCGTTTGTTTAACTGCACAAACTGTGAACTATTTGCTTTGTGAGTACATAAAAGAGAACCTCATAGAGAAGACACTACAAGCCTTAAATGAATTCACTTGATTTTTGACCTCCACAGGGGAATAATGATATCTTCAATAAGCCCCATACTACTAATGAATGAGGCTTCGGCTTCTTTCTAGCTGCAGCCATACGGTCCAAAAGGCATATTTCAATACAAAATTTCGGCCGAGCAGCCTGTGTCAGTTCGCCAAACAGATTCGTGATGTCTATTTCTCAAGAAACAAGCGGCAGTAAATTGCACAAGTGAGTTGAACGTGTAGCACGGAACCGTGAATAAATATTGGTACATTCCTTTGCGTATTCTGCAAATAGCTGTAAGCCTCAATTAGCTTCACTTCAAATTACCGCAAGTTAACATTAACCGATGAAGAACGGCCTAATTTTGAGAAGCAGTTAAAGAAACAAGTGATGCTGATGGAATCTAAACTGCAGTGTCAGGTCCTCGTGTTATTGTCGAGCGTTTAGAAATAAAAAATGAGATATTATACCATGCGCTACTCGTCATAAACAAACACGTTTTAATGGGTTAAAATCAAGGTAAATATAGCAGTCATATCTAGCAGACAGTGACATGCTCGTTGCACCACTGCAGGTATGGTATCCTAACTGGATTCCTATGTGATATGTTCTTGCGTTTATTGCTTTTATTAGTCACGTGCTATTTCTGCTTTTTCATTAGTCCCTCAATCGGCAATGTCTAGATCCGCGCATGAAAAACACGCAATGGGCTGGTCTGAGCTCCTTCGGCTGGCACTGCTGCGTTGTCCTTAAGAAATAAATTGTCGCCAAGGAAATAAGCTCTTTGAATAAGTTTGCGCGAATGAAGACGTCGTAAAATGTATTTGAGATGACCGTCATAAGTATACAAGCACAGGGAACGACAGCGAACAAACGGAAACACTGCAGCAGGCGCCCGGAGAGTGCCCGAACGGCAGCAGACGACAGGCGCGAGTCCGTGCCCTGACGTCACGCGAGCGGCGCTCGCAGCGCCCCTGTAGGTCGTTCTCGGGGCTAATAGCATTCGGTGCTTTCCAAGCTTTCCTTTTGCTACACCAGGTGTCAGCACATGCCTTACTGGTGGCCTTGAATTTGCCCTGGCTTCTCATAGAGGACGGCATCTGTACGCCTCGGAGCCTCGGGAGTTCTCGTGTGTGAACACGAAAATTCTATGGTACCATCCTTAGCCATATACAGCTCGGCTGTAACGTGGAGCTACATGCGGGGCGGAAGCGCGAGGCAGAAAAAAAAAACAATGTAAGCGAACTAGATGTCGTCTAGTACTTTCTTGCACATGCAGTGCCTCAGGCACCGATATAGAGCGGCCTTCTTGCGAAACTCTGCGTTTGAAGTACGAGAGAATCCTTCATGAAAAGACTAAAAAAAAAAAAATATCGTTTTTGATTTTACAAGCACTGCGATTGCACTACATGGTATGAATCCGTAACCTGGGATAGCGCAAGAGGTAAGAAAGACCAAAAAATGCACAGGATAAGCGCTGCTTTCAATCAAAGTTAATTAGGACGTGTGCACCGATTATGTAGGTGTTAGCCCTTGAAAAAAGACGGGCAGAACATAGTACGTAGAAATGCAAGACAGAAGAAATCGCCAGAGATACGTGTGAACGCAAATCTCATACCTCATGCACCGGCTGCCATGCGCAGCCTAGAAACCATAGCTCCTTACTTTTCAGCGAAATTTGCAACGTGGTAATTACTTCAAAGTCATTCCTGTTCATCTCAGTGGCCTCTATTATCAGTCGTGTGTCCGAGTGCCGATGCAACATTACGCTGTTATCCAAGTACGGTCGGCATCCGCACTTGTGGCAGTGAGCTGCCAAGTGACAGTCAGCACCTGAATGAACTTTGCCATCGCGTTCCCTTAGCGAGATTTTAATGCATCTCCAGTCTGGCCTACATAGACTTGGTCACAAGAAAGCCTCATTTTAAACACACATCCTCTGAGCAGTGAGTTGCGGTGGTGAATACTATACATTTCTTCTTAAGCCATGGAACGGGTAACGTTTCGCTACATAATCGGCACAGTTTCTTTGGTGCCGACATCACAACTTTACACCGCCTTGTTCATAAATATCCCTCGAGCTGTCAGCCTTTCTGTGGGTATACGGGACGTTGACAATTCTTGTGTGATCTTCAAGGACATGATCGCTTCGAGAGAGAGAAACATGCTTCAATGTGATGCTGGAGATGTTAGCCTGGCTATTCGCCTGACATGCTACTCTAGATGCTGGGTGATGATTATGATATATACGGTGATAAACATTTAACAGTACATACAGTCGCACACACACACATATTACACTATTTACAAAGTTTCGATAAGGCTCGTAGCCCGCAAGAACGTTAGCAGCGCTTTCGTGGCGCGTAACGCGCAGGCGGTGCTTTGCCATGGGCCGAGAATATGCCGCATTTACAAGCTCGAGTCCTGTTTAAGGTGCAATGCCGCCTTTAAAGTAGTCACGCAGAACATGTTGCAGGTCTTCGGGGGCGTCACTTTGAAAGCACATTGTCGACTCAGTCAGTTTAATCTTGCTTTTGAAGTAGTTCATGTAGGCGACGTTTAGTCTGATGCGGTGGAGGCATGTTTGGTCTTGTCTATTGAGGACTCGCGGCATGTAGAAGTCACACGATGGATCAATTTCGTTAGGGGTCGGAACTGGTATACTTGCGTCTGTTCAGAGGGATCGCTGGAAACGCCAAGCGTGTGCAGATACCAGTCTTCGATCACCTGCCTGTCTTGGTTGCTTTGCAATATCTCAGCAACAAGCGCGATTGAGTGCTTAAGAAAGGCCTCCAAACGCGCCACCTGAGAGTAATACTGTATTTACTTGTGTAAGGCCCGCACCCCCACTCTGGAGTGCTAAAACTTGTTGCTTGTTCCCTCTTTCTGTCATAACAGGAAAGTAAATGTGTACTCTAAGAAGCAGTGGCAGCTTTGTGGCGCATTCACAAATACAAGTGCATAAATGTGAGTCTTTTATTAATTAGAATTTCGCTCGAAGGGCGAAGCAGTGACAGCTAGCGTGCGAGGCTTATGTGCAGCTCCGCCCCGGATCTGAGGGTGGGGATCTCCGGCGGCATTGCCCGCGCCCATGTACACGTTCAAAGGCGAAAAGGGCGCGACGACTCGCTTTCTGCAAGCATCGGTTTAGTGTGGTGTGTCACTTGGGTATGGCGCCTGCTGCCCTGCCAGCTGCAGTATAAATTTCTGCAAGCTCTATTGTGTGTGGTGTCACGTGGTTGAACGCATAGTCTGAAGGCCTCGCCCATCTACAAAAGACCTATTGAGGTTACGTCGCCGGGAAGTAAGGCTATCCTGTCGACGAGCTCATCTTTGGGGGTGACAGAAGATGGAAGAGTGCAGCCCTCCCACAAACACTGTGGAAAGTAGATGCCCCGTCGATCTGGGTCAACTTTGAGAATATATTCCGCAGTGAGTCATCACCGCATGGAAAGGTTTCTACGCACTGTTGTGCCTGGCGGTCCCTCGGGACAAAGAATGCTTCACCGGCAGACGTGCAGCTGTCAAGTGCTGTTCACGCTTCGTCGTTTTCTCGAGGCCAAGGAGCTGGCGACTAATTCAGCATCACCTGAGGCAAATGAACGAGCAGTTCTTCGGCAGTTAGACCGCCCAGAGCTGATGGGCGAGACAAGTTCTGCGACCCCAGGCTGCAATGAGTCATCGTGCGGCGCTAAAATGACAACGTCGCTTTTGGGGTGTTTCCGGGAAGCACCAGCGCCCGCCGGGACTACGACTAGGCCCGACGCAGACTGTGACACGCAAGCCAGGAGCCCCCTTCCGAGACGACAACAGCCGCTGCCTTCCCTGGAAACGGTGGCTTCTGCGAAGGCCAGTCTCCGGACCCTGTCAAACTGACCGTCACGTCTACCTTTCCCGTGGGAACCACATCGACGTTTGATTCCCAAGTTGCCACCCGTTTCCTGGTGTGCGGGGGCGATCAAGCGACATTGGAGGCGGAGCCCGGCGGAATGGTGCGACATCATGGGCGGGATATTGTAAACTGGTCCAAGTTTGTGATTGGCCAAGAAGAACTACAGTGAATTCCCTCATCGAGTGAAAGGGGGAAATTAACTGCATAAAAAGCGGAGCTTGAGTGTTGTGAGAGGCGCTCGACCATGTAGACGCTCGGAGGTGTAAACGCTCGGACATGCAACGACTTAGCATGTAGTAAGCGCCAATCATCATGGAGCCCTTGTTTTAAAATATCATGTACATATGTATGTAAAACGCTTTCCTTAACTCTGGATATCTCCTTCTCCCGTCACTTGGCACGACACCAGCCATGGGACCTTCGTGGCCGCTCGGGCCCTCGGACTTGGCAACAGCACCTACGGCAAGGAATGACCTCCTCACCGGAAAAGGCGTCAACTTGGCCCGGTGATTTGGAGGCCAATTAAGGACAGTGGCTGGTGTCACATGACCAGCGGCCAATCAAAGGGAAGGCCTCTTTGCGCCTACGGGCCCGAGGTCACTTGACGGAATCCATTGTCGGGCCTGCTTAAGCAGCCCACCATGCACCCTTTCTCTCTCTCTCCCCACCCCAAACGTTCATCATGTTGAAGTACATTTTTACAACGATTCGTCGTCATCTCTGCCCGGTCGCTTGTTGCCCACGGCACATCTAGCTCGGACCACTCAGTAACACCGGTATCCGGCGTCGGAACGAGTCGTGGCGGCGACGACTGTCGGGGATTGTCTTGGAGAAAGGGCCAGGAACGCCGACTGAGTTGGACATTTCCAAGCGCTACCATCTTTACTGACAACCTCGTTTTCTACGGAATTACTCATTGGTATAAATATCCCTATTGCAATAATTGGAGGCCTCTGTAGATTAATGAACAATGGCACGTTGTTACTGCGAATGCCTTTTATTCTAAAATATTCATTTTCGGGCGGCGCATAGCGTGCCCATGTGGCTCCTCCTGTCACCGTGTCACTGGCACCGCACTGGGCAAACCTTTTCGGCTGCGCCAGCGGCAAACAACTGCCGTCATTCTGTTATGATCCCGTTTTCAGGTGTGCTCACACGGGAGCAAGGTGCGCCCTTCGTAGTACACTAGAAGCAAGAATTCCCAGCAAGGAAAACCCACAAGTCTGTCTCTCTCGCAACTCACGCATGCACACGACGCTCGTGGCACAAAAAATAGATTATGGGGTTTTACGTGCCAAAACCACGATCTGATTATGAGGCACGCCGTAGTGGGGCACTCGAGAAATTTGCACCACCTGGGGTTCTTTAACGTGCACCTAAATCTAAGTACACGGGTGTTTTCGCATTTCGCCCCCATCGAAGTGCGGTCGCCGTGGCCGGGATTCGATCCCGTGACCTCGTGCTCAGCAGCCCAACACCATAGCCACTGAGCAACCGCGGCGGGTCTTTCGTGGCACAAAACGGCAAAGTATCTCGCGGATGATGTTGGTTGCGTGACCTCTATAACACGAGTAAACATTGCTTCTACGTCGTATCGTGCAGGCCTCACTTGACAACAGTTGAGTGTTGCAACCGAGCTTCTCTGTTTCACGATTCTTTGGCGGTCGTTCTCGCAATTATCCGAAACACACCAGCGTACGACCACTGAACACCATGTCGTTACTACGAAATGCTTACGCATCTTTCAGATAACTGCCACAGGAGGTTCTACGTGGTATTTTTCGCATAGCAGTCTGAGCGCAGTTGAACACTTGAGTGAGTTGCCATAATTGCCTCCCTCGTGTAAGGACCGCATCCGGTACAAACTCGGTAAAAAAGTACGCCCCTTACACGGGTAAATACAGTGTGTGAGTAAACAAATTCATCAGGAAACTCAGTTGGAATCAATGAGGAAATTTTGGACGGTGGGAGCAAACACCCTTGTGACTGAACCAGGCCGCTCTGAAAGAAAGTAGTAACAGCAGTAATTGGAATATAAATGAATAAATAAAGAAAATGGAAGGAAATTACTGGTGACCGCACTGCGTGTCTGCTGACACCTGAGCGGCGGGGGAGCAAAAAATTGACGCGCCACAGCGGCCGCGCGGAAGTGGATGCACTACAACTGCCGATGCAATGCTGCTTCAGAGTAATGGTAATTTTGGAAGCACGTCGTCGCTGGTCGTATTGCCGTTTCCTTTGCCGCTCCTTGTATTCACGCTGCTCCTCGGGAGTCCAAACCATGCGCCGCCTACCCATAGCGGTGCTGCAACAACAATGAAATCACTTGCTAGGCTGGTTATTTTATATGTGAAAAGCTAGTGACGTCACTCTCCACGTTGCAAGCTGCTGTCGTCGCGGTAGTAATCTTTAGCGGGCTGCGCTACCTGCGTCACGTTGTTATCAGGAGCGCCTGATATCATCAATGCTTGTTAATTAACAGGGCTTGGATGCTTGTTCTTTATCGAAACGAGTGCTGTGCTGTTTGTTGTATGCGTGATACCAATAAATGTATGCACTTTCCGCTTCAATCGCTAAAGGTATATGTCTTTTTTTAGATCGCTGAAGGATTTTTTTTTTGTTTGTGTGTGTTCGTGAAGACGCGCGGCAAAAAATCCCGACCAACTAGAAGCCTGCAGTTTCGGTGAGAGTAAAGGCCGTTCCACATGGTGCGATTTTGCAGTGCGATTTTCGCACCGGAAGTGCGATTTCCGTCGCATGCGACGAAAATCGCAGTCGCAGGGCCGATTCTGCGATTTTCGGCTGCGACCAACCGGTTGGTCGCAGCGTCGCAACGTCGCAGCAATCGCTGCAATTTTCCGTCGAAATTGTGCCGAGAACTATTTCGCGGTCCGTTTTGGAAAATGGCGGCGGTCGCTCAATGCAACGTTTATAGATACTTTTTGTCTATAAATATTGGCTCAACAAGCCTCGAACAGTGCAACTAATTGAGTGGAGCCTTGGATTGCGCAATCGGTACTTAACATCAGCCCCGACACGCGAACAGTGCAGATAAAAACTCGTAGGTCAGATTCGGTTCTGTGATTTCTACGAGTTTGTTGACACGCTACGTTGCTAATCTGGCGACGCTGTTTTTTAGGTTGGCTTCGGGTGCGGATAGTACGTACTTTTGCGTGATTTTCCGTTATTCACACGCGCTGCGAGTTGGTAAATACTACGAGGTGTCCCTCACGGGGAGGCATGGCCTTCGGATGTCGTCCCAATTTTCTGGTTCTGGAGACAACTCGCGATATTCGAAAACGCCACAGTTTTATCGCGGTATGCTTTTACGGACGGAACAATTTAAAGAATATGCTACTGCGGACAAATGCTATGGTCAGTAGGTCTCGCTATACGCGAGACCATTTAGTTGCAGTCCGTTGGTTAGGGCTTTCATGTGCATTTCCCCCAATGAATTCTCTCATTTCAAGGTTCTGTTACTTCCGCTGCGAGACGCGACTGCTTATCAAGCTCGCAAAGCGAAGGTGCAAACTATATATCATAATGAATGTTATAAAATAGCATATTTAACTCTTTGACTGGGAATAAACAGTATTGCCAATTTGTTTTCTAAGCAATATTTTAACAGTTTTTTTTAATTTTTCTTATGTATCATTTTTCTCCTGAAAAAAAACAAACAATAAACCTTCAGTATGTTGCAGACTTTGTATCCTTACTACATCTGTATTAACCCTCACATTAAAAGGTAATTGCACATTTCGCTTACTTCAGTGCATCGAATTACTTTTGTTTATGCTGGTTGTAACATATCGCAGTACTCTAAGAAACTACTTTGCGATAAACATCCTTGCCTTTTCTTGCTCCTCTGTCTCTACTTCCTGTAATACACATGCAATAATGCAAAAAGCAGGCAAACATCTTGTTTTTATAAGCAGTAGATAACTCATTAAACAAAAGCAGATCAAAATTGTGCAGTGATGTCAGCCGGTTGCATTCCTTCGTGTGAATGATAGTATCTTTTCAAGTGTGGGTGGGTCTTGCATGTCCACAACTCATAAAGTGTGCAGACTCATCACGAGGCGTAGGTATTGCCCATCAAGATGGAGGCAATGTTGCTAATGAGTCTACACTTACATGTATTACTGCATAAACTCGTATAACCATATTCCATCATTACTCAGTCGAGCTTGCTCAGAGTCATATTCACCAAAATTCTACTTATCCGAGATTGCTCTGACTCATACTCACCAAAATTATACTCGGTCGAGCTTGATCTGACTAATATTCAAAAGATTCTACTCAGGCAAGCTTGCGCCGAGTCATATTCACCAAAAATCTACTTCGCCAAGCTTGCTCTGACTCATATTCACCAATATTATACTCAGATGAGCTTGATCTGGCTTATATTCATCAAACTTCTATTCAGGTGAGCTTGCACTCAGTCATATTCACCAAAAATCTACTTGCCGAGCTTGCTTTGACTCATATTCACTTTATACTCAGGTGAGCTTGCCCTGACTACCGCATGACAATATTCACTAAATGTTTACTCAACCGAGCTTGCTCTTACTCGTATTCACCAAAATTCTACTCAGTCAGGCTCAAACGAATTCAGACTCATGGTTAGTTCGAAGCCTTAGTGAGACGACGTTTGAGTGAGTTCACCGTGCTATGTATACATTACATTATGTGGGTGAAATATGGACAACTGTGCACACTGCAGTTAGTTTTCTATAGTTTAACTGACCGTTGCGTGAAAGCTTCGCCTCATGTCGATTCAGGCAAGTGCATTGGATCTGCATCATATTTTTTGCCAATCCTGCTGGCTGTCCTAGCCATTACTGGGTGGCCACATTTTGTACATTTCAACACAAAGTTGAATAAATGACTGTGGTGCAATATGCTAAAGAAAGATGCTTGCATCACTGCACGTATAACAATCAGAACATGATACAAACACATGCACATAAGATGCACAAAAATGATAAATACATAAACAGATGGAATCAGCTAGCCACCACCTATTGAAAAAAAAGAAAGAAAAAGCACAGGCCAATGCTCCAATGGGACTACGTATAACCATTCCCCTTGCCAGGTACGTGGGCTATAGGAGAAACACACGTGCAACCTAGCATTTACCTCGAGGTAGCAGCTATGGACGCTTTTGCATTCGCAGCTGGCCACTCAACCACTCAAGTGTGTCCAGTGTGCACTTGTACTTAGGCACACTTTTCATTGTCTATATCTCAAAAATTTAATGTGGCCCCTCAAAATTTTGAGAATGTTTGGATTCTGAGGCTTGCAAAGGTAAATATTTTTACTCCATTTTCGTTCAAGGTGAAGGCTCATACAAAAACTTAGAGATATTGTCAGTGCCCCTCACTTTCTCTCAGAACATAAGTAGTCTGTTATTGAGATTCTAGCAGCTTTTCAACAGCAAGAAAGGGAATCAGCTTCCCCTGTTTTCAGCATTGAGTTAACGCAGGCAATTTAGGGAGGCATAAAGTTTTGCTAATACAATCGGTTCGGGAATACCAGATTAGACTGTACCTTGACGCTTTCCTTGCACTTTCTTATTTTGGTCAAATAACCTTGTTTGAAATGGCTCCAATTAGCATGCTCTAACATTGGCCTAATATAGGTTAAGTACATGACAAGCTTAACAGACTGGGATGCTGGCTTTCATTTCCAGGAAAGGAACCATAGTACCTGCTCCAGTTGCATATGTTTTGGTTATGTGGGGTTTTCAGCCTCACTTTTAAGATAATGTGCTCAAGCAGGTAGAAGCACATGTATGCTATTAGCGGATAGTTCCGATAGCTTCTTACTTTACACTTGCCATTATGAATACAAAATTTTAGCGCTCGATTTTGTTGTTAAACGAACAAACGTACTACTAACAAGGTATTTTAATGTTAGCCGTGGGGCTTTGCGGCTGTGCTACGTACTGCAGCATATTAACTTAAGCTTCTTGATACAGATTCACAGCACACTAACAGCGCAAGAAACAGGACGAGAAAATAGACGACGCCCATGTCTCTCAGAATGATGCGATACTACGTACACAAGTGACTGCAGCTCCTAAAAAAATGATGTGTCGGCTTTTACGCCTTTCGAAATACTCAGAGAGCACTTGTATGAATAATTACAACACACGTGCCAAGACGGACGAACCAGGCTGGCGCTAAGATTAACGTTCACAACACAAATTCCATTGCACGTTCAGTAATTACACACAGATCATTTGCGGCTTCCTTCAGGGGCAGACGTGAGCTTTTGGGTTGGTGCTTGCTGCTAAGTTTGGTGCAAGAATATTGCTAGGAGCAGGAACCGCTTATGCGCAATCACGAGCAATACAGACACAACCGTTTTTCAGAAGCTGACGTTAAGCACGGGTAGCGCGAGGGTCTCTGCGTTGACATGACGACTTCGCAGCAGCCGAATTCCGAATGCTGCATATGCGATGACAACAGCTATAGGGGCTTGTTGATAGGTCCTCTTGTAATTTGTTTAACCGCATGACGAACGACGCAGGCATAAAACACACACGAGACTGCACACAGCGCTGAACGACCACCTGCGAACAGCTGTTTACGTCCGCCATTTCTCCTCGTATTGAACTTCACAAACCCGGCTGTTGCGCACTGCAAAACAAATTACACTTTGAAGCGTTTTTAAATGACAAAACGCACGTATTATTTGGTCCTAATAAACAGAGGTCAATTGTATCATAACGCGCACGTCTTTTTCATTACATTAAAGGAATTATGCGTCGTGTGCGACAAAACCTGGCAGCAAGCAACTCTGGGCAGTCGCATTGTTGAAATCGCAGTCATGTGCCCTCAAAAATCGCATTGCGATCGCAGCGATTTTTTTCGCTCCAGTCGCAGCCTGTGAAACGGCCTTAAGCCATAGAGTGCTCCATGAATTTAGTTTGTCCACGTTGTGCTGCAAAGTACCGTGAAATGGCAACTTGCCAATATATCACACAATAATCGAAAAAGCAATGTGCATTACACGATATGTCATTGCACCTCAAACTTTGTTTATCATACAATCATCGATAAACTTATGCACAGTAGATGAAAAGCCATCAGGCATATCATAGATATATAGGCAAAACAATAAGCATTTAAGGAACTCCTCAATGCACTGGAACATGAGAGGATGTTCTGCTGCTGCTAACAATGTATTGCAAATGGCTTCAAGGAAACGCTGCTGTCCAGGGGATCACAGAGGAATCAATGGAAATTGCTTTCATTTCGAGGATGAAGCATTTTTGCTGTACCTTGGCATAGCCTTTAACACAATCAACATATAGCATTTGAATAACTGCGCAAGTTATCCCGGAAGCCAGGCTGGTTCACAAATAGGTTATCATTAAATGATAAGTGACTCGCTACACTCGAGTGAAAGGATACATTCCAACATTATAGTTTGCAAGAATGATCTTGCAAGTTTTATATTTGTAAGAATGATCTGACTGTGTAGTAACACAGGTATAGTAGTACCAATCCCGAAACCAGGGAAGACCCCTGACCAACGGACAAGTCCCAGTTTGCTAGTGAAACTTGAATTTGCTAGTGCTCCTGCACTACGTGCAAATATGTTGCAAACCATTGATATCAACATCACGATCGCTTTTAATACAGTACCTTATGCTACTCTAATAGGAGGAATGCTGAGCAAGAAAATTTGTGGTAGAGCACTTACGTTCAACCGTAATCTTTTTTGAAAGACAGAAAATTTCAGATAAGAGTTCGAGGTATATTTGGCCCACCCACACCAACCTTACGGGCATCCTACAAGATCTATGGGAAAGCGATCTCACACAGAAATCAAAAACGATGCAACAAGCTCTCGACAACATTGCAGACTTGCTTTCTGATAAGTCGGTTGACATCGACGTTGGAAATATGACTAGAATCAAGCCCAGGTTGCACATTGTGCTTTACACAGCTGGACAAATATACCCACAAGTCAACATCTCCAAATCCTCAGCTAATACAAGACCAAGATGGCAGAACCAGCATGTGGGTGAAAGAATTATGCCATGCCTGGACCCAAATTCTACACCTGGTGAAAAGAATAATCTCAAAATCATGGGGGGTGGACAAGCAGATATTATCTAAGATCGCAGGTGCTGTACTTGAGATGCTGTACATTGAGGCTTTCCTTTGTACTTTCTTACTTTGACTGAGTAATCTAGTTTGGAAGGACTCCCATTAGCATATTTCAGAAATGTTGATCTGATACTGGTTAAACACATCACTAGCCTAAGAAATCTGAGTAATTGCTAAAAATTACAGTGAAGGAACTATAAAATTTAATAACATTGATAATAATATACTAATGATATTTCTTTGCACAATACAGGCTAACCGTGAGAGGTGTGAAGGAAGGGGGAAAACCCTACGGCAAGTGCGCCTGCCAGCATGTCGTGGGCCTACATTCCTGCATTATGCATAATACGTACTGATATGGCCTTCTTGTTGGATGTTCAGAGTATACTAACAGCGCGAGACACACAACAAAGTAGACGACAGGTGTGTCTTTAGGAATTCTATGATGCCATGCACAAGTTTCTGCACAAATGACGGTAGCTCTTCAAAAAAAAATTGATGTGTCTGCTTTTGCGCCTCTAGAAATATTCAGAGAGGACATCTATATATAATCACAGCACACGCGCCGCGATGGACGAACAGGCAGGCTAGCGCCGAGGTTGAATTTCACAACACAATTTCTATTCCACGTTCAGTAATCACACACAGATCATTTGCGGCTTCCTTCAGGGGCAGACGGGGGCTTTCGGGTTGGCGATTGTTGCGGTGTTTCGTGCAAGATATGATGGTCAGGAGCAGGCACCGCTTATGCGAATCACGAGCGATATACACACATCATTTCTCCAGAAGCGGACGCTGAGCACGGGTAGCGCGAGGATCTCGTTGCGCTGACATGACGACGTCGCTGCTGCCGAATTCCGAACACTGCGTATGCGATGAGGGTAGCTGTATGAAAGGTCATCTTGCAATTTGTTGTAGCGCAGGCAGAGCGACACGCAGAAGGCGCATGAGACAGCGCTGAACAACCAGCGGCGAGCAGCTGTTTACGTACGTCATGCATAGGAACCGCCGTTGCGTACTCCAATACAAATTTAAACTTCAAAACGTTTTTAAATTACAAAACGCACGTATTACTTGGTCCTAATAAAGAGAGGTCAATTATATTATAACGTGCATGTCTTTTTCATTACATTAAAAGAATTTATGCGGCGTGTGCGACAAAACCTGGCAGCAAGCAACTCTGGGCGTCGCATCAGTCGCATTGTTGACATCGCACCATGTGAAACGACCGTTGCGAATTTCGCATCTGCGGAAATCGCAGCTGCGAAAATCGCACTGCAAAATCGCACCATGTGAAACACCCTTAAAGGCGTATTTACTAAAGCCCCTTAAACTTGGTAAAGTAGCGACACTCTCCGCCTTCCCTCCTCCTCGTTTCTCCTCTCTTTCGCGCTCCTTCCTCGACCATGGCGCCGCCTAGCATAGGATTTCTATACGGAGGGTTATATATATATATATATATATATATATATATATATTAGACACGTGCACTTTTTTATCTTTCACCGGTGACCGCTTTTCACCGGCTAACCAATGTTAAGCATTACCGCTCGGCGCAGGACGCGCCTGCAAGTATCGGAAGTTTCTCGAACGTTATCGGTGCTTCTATCCGTTGTCTGTTGTCACCGACGCTTATGTAATCTGATTGTATGAGTGACGCGAATTGTCTAGTACTTTCTGGAAGACACGCGGACACCAGGGATTACTCTGGAGCCTTCGATGACTCATGTATAAAAGTCCTCGCGGTTCGCCGCTGATCAGATTTCGACGATCGCCGATTGTGTTCGCCGCTATCGTTGTGCTTCGAGTGCAACCTGCTTTTGTGGGCACAGGTTCGCCCAATAAGAAGTCCGTTTCGTCATTCACAGTTTTGCGACTGTTTTCTTCACCGCAGCTACTACGTGACAATATATACAAATTCAGAGACGGCGGATTCTTTTTCCTGTTTTGATAACTATTTTTATAAGCATCTAAACGAGCGCTAACGCCATACCATGACGATTCCGAATATATCGCGTGCACTACATTTGTCAAGGGCGTGTCGCAAGATCTTGTTGCGAATGGTTGTAAATAACACGTTTACGATCGAATGCCAACATCCTGGTCTCCAGCAAACCCTCAGTAAGCTAAATAATCTGCTCCGTCCTTGCCACTTGAATTCGCGGCGCGTAATAAGCTATGACGCTCAAAGGCTGGCGGAGGGCACGGACGCACCAGCCTTAGTGTCCTACAGCAAGTGCGTCTCAGAGATATAGTGGCCGTACGAACTAATGGTTGAACGAACAAGCAAGCGAACGACTAAACGAACGAGCAAGCGACTAAACCAGCCAGAGAACGAGCGGGCAACCGCATGTTTTCTTTGCGAGTGCTCCACCCCCGCATCGTAACCTTCACACGCTTTAAAGCTTACGCGAATTAGCACGTACGTCTCAAAGACCTATGATGCTGTCGTTCGGCGACGAACGCACCCCGTAACTCGGTTTCGGGAGAGCACGCACGCTTTTCATCGGTGCCTTTGTATCGCAAATCCACCGGGCGGCCGCCAACGACGAACAAGAACAAAAGAGGCAAACAAAGCTATTCGATCTAAAGAAAGCTAGTAAGTAACCACAAAAGCCAGAGTTGCTTTCCTAAGATGACTTTTCATGCTCGAGCCTCAAATGTCAATAGGATTCAGCTGAATCGTAAAAGTTTCGTAATCACGTTTCCACATGCAGTTTCGCGTGCCCGCGAATTCAAGCCTGTTGGCGTACAGAACGATTAGGCTTCTTGCCTTTGCTGAAACTAATTTGACATCCGAAGGCGCAGCAGGTCATGGTGATGGAAATTGCCGTGAAGCGACGTCGCACTTGCCGCAAAACATAGTTCCAGGCGTTCGCAAACCAAAGCAACATGGAAGAGCAACGGCGCCAACATGTGCTCCTCGCCAGTCGGTAGACGCTTGTCAGGCGAAAATGGCGATGGAGCATAGAGTAACATACGGATTACAAGAGTGGCCACTCCGGCCTAAAAGCGGCCGAGCTACGCAGCTTCATGCCGCCCGCTAGAGGGCAATACAACACTCCCTGTCTCCAAGGGAACGCGCGTACTATTTATCTACTGTAGTAACTTTTCTAGTGCACTATACCTCTACTTGTCTATGTGGCTGTAACGTAGACGTTATCAACGGGATCAGCCGTAAGTTGACATATGTCGCATTGTGCTGTTCGGCGCAGAGAGCTTTTTTGTGTTCTTCACTTCGTGCATGATGTTCGTGGATTGCTTCACATTATGTAAGAAACACCAATTTGGAATGCTGCGCAGCACGTTTGCGAGAAAATCGTTTCTTGCGCGAGAAAGTCAGTCAGCACACGCCGGTATACGTAGTCTGAATTCAATGCACGTGTGTGCAATTGTGTGAAAGAATGCAGTTATGCTTGGGATGGTTATTCGTGGCATGCGCAGATTGCTTGAAGCTTGCGTTACGAGCGCAATTAGAGAGAACTTGCGAATTGAGAAGAATGTAAGCTGTGGCTACGACGTATTCTGAATAAATATACTCCTGCTTCAGTAGCGAAGGTTGATTTTTGTTTAGCTGCGACAATTGCACGTGACGCATTTCGCGAAAGGGCGATCTGTAGTGCGTAGGTGAAAATTTGTGCGAAGGCGGGACAGAAGACATAACCAATACGTTTTATTTTTTTTTATTATTATTATTTTTTTTTTGAGGTCATGCCGTCCGTAGTCCACTAGTACGGGAATTACTGCTGTGTTTCTTGGTGCAGTAAAAACGGCAGGACAGGGAGAGAGCGTGATTGGCTTACAACTGCAGTGAGCAGCCTTCATTCCTTGTTTGCTGTGCAGCCCGAAACTACCACCCAATAAGAAAGGTCAAAGGATGCGAGTTGTTTTCCTCTTTAATGCTCATGCTGTCTTCTGCTGTTTTACTGTTCTGAGTGGGGTTTTCATAATGTCACCTGTTTATTCCTTTTGTGAAATTTATTCTCAACATATGGCACCTGTATTGGCATGTCTTGCACTTTGAAGTGCAACCATCGTTTTGTGCTTGCGTTCATCGAACGTTGAGAAAAAAAAAAGTGTGCATGTGCTTACTGAGAATATGACTTGAAAATAAAATGTTTCGTGTCTTCCAACACTTGTCATGTTTATTTAAAATGTCTGCATAAACACACAGTGGCATCGTGTGCTTGCTGCTCTGGCGGTACAGCTTACACGAAGCTACTCGATGCATGCAAGCAACGCGTTAAAAAAATCGGAATATAGCCTCCGGGACGAGCACTCGCGCGGAAGTGATCTTGGAGGCCGTGTAAATTTTCTAATCACCAGAAGATAGCCTTCGAGATTAGATTTCCTGCGGTCTCAATCTCTGAGTCTGTGTAGATTTCACACACCCGCTAGGTGCGCTGCGAACCAAAATCGGCTAAAACTCCTTGATGTTAGAAAGTAGCGACACGCTTTGATCTACGCCGCAACACCCTCGCCGGCGCGGTCAACCTCCTCTTTTTCTCCCCCTCTTTCGCGGAGGCAACGCATCCGCCACGCTGAATGGCTGCGGCGCTCGAGACTAGCCCGTCAGGTGACCCTGACGTCACGAAAACGGCGCGAAACTTGCTTTCGCGCGCCTTTAGTTTCTCCCGCTCGCCATGAGCAGTCCAAGTGGTGGTCGCCCTGCCGCTCCGAACGTGTGTTTCCCAAGTTTTCCCATCCTTTCGTGGGAATGTGAGACTCGTTCTCCGTGAAAATGCCTTGCCGCTGCGCGTTTCAATGCAGCAGCAGGCCAAAGAAAGGGCAAGCCTTATTTTATATCCCCCGAGGTGAACGGAATGTCGTGCGTCGGAAGCAGTGGCTCCATAACATCGGGAGAAGGGATTTCGCCCCTTCCAAGCACACCGTTTTTTGTGAGGTGAATGTTGCAGCTTTTCTCATATTTGTGGATGAAGTTGCATGGAGATTTTAATGCTCTTCGCATAGCTGGACTCTTCGTTCAGTTTAATACAGAGCACCGATAACTGTGCATATACTTTTTTTTTAAGTCAGTCGGCTGAAATTTTCGTTGACTCTTCGAGCCGTGACAAAGCTTTTTGTGTTTTCGTGCGTGCATTAGTTTTCAAATGTATGTAATTTGTGAGTTAATGCCTGTAACTCATATTTTATAGTTGTGTGCGTGTGTGTGTGCGTGCGTGTGTGCGTGTATGTGTGTGCATGTATGTGTGTGCGCGTGTGTGTGTGCGTGTGATCCTTGCGCCTGATACTTGTGAAGCCAAGAAATTATTTTACTCTTATTGCGTGCTTACTGTATCTTTGCAAAGTTTCAATACTGCGAGTATTTTTTTTCTTTATGTACTTTATGTTGCGAAGGCATGAACCGCAATATATAGGTAGATAAGTGGTATTATGTATTATGTATTATTCGCGCATGCTCATTAAGTACAAGCCACGCGCTTCTGATAATCTCCCTCAATTCTGATAAACCTGACATCTTGAAGTCTGTAAGTTAATTATCAAGTGCAAGTCTTAGCAGTTTCCGTGTAAGCAATCAGCCTTTTTTTTTAGAGAGAGAGAGACTTAGGTTACTCCCAGAGGTGATGGAATGTAATTTCTCGTCGTTTCATAGTGACGGAATACAGGCGCGTGTGTAAAGTTCTATGTTGGTGTTTCGCAAACACAGCACGTATTTCGCACAGGGGAATTGATACAAAGGCTTTTGGCCCACTCATTTTGGCGAATTCACTTTAAGTAAACTATCACATTTCTTCTTGGTCACCTTCTCTGAGCCTTTTAAGAGCGATGATTGTGAACCAAATTCTCGTTTATACTCTACGCTGCTTATATTGTATGCACCCAATACACCTCCGCGTTACGGACAACCCAAGTGGCGACGTAGAGGTAAACAGCTCAGCCACTGCTTGGTACTCATTTTTTCGGAGCGCTTCCGCTAGTATTTATCGAAGCGTCCTAAAAAAAATGTCATGACGAAAGTACGCTTCCGATAGAACGTTCTATCGGAAGCGTACTTTCGTCATGACAGTTTCACAAGGGATAAATTCCCATACAACGCTTCAAAGGGCCGAATAAACAAGCGCGCGCATTGATTCTAATGCGGCTGCAGCGACCCACTGGAGGGTTCAGCTCCGCGCCGGACCGGTGAGGGGGAGAAATCCGAGGAGAATTGAGGAGGAAAGCGCGCGCGCGGGGGAGAGTGTCGCTACTTTCTAACATCAAGGGGCTTTAAAATCGGCCGCAGGGGCCTATGGAAGTGTCCTCTCTTTTCCTTGTACACGTTACTCTATGGACGGAGCGCGATCATAAACAAACGCAGCCAACGCGGCCCACGTGATGCCATTGGGCCAATACCGACGCGGCGTCGGCCTCGGACAGGGCGTGCGAGGAGGAGGCGGCATTCTTCAAAGCGTGTCGCTACGTTTTACATTAAGGGGCTTTAGTATTTGCAACTAGGCCGAGGTCGTCAACAGCACCGTTCCGTCGCATGCTCGAGAAAGTGGACGAGACCTCCTGCACCTTGAAAGCACCGCAAGTGGCACTAACTTGTGCGCGCCGAGACCCAGGCGTTGTCCACAGGCACGAAATAACTGCGTTGCTGTCGACACCAGAGTGCATGTCTTCAGATGACGCGCGTTGCCGGCCAAGCTGCAGTGCATGTGACGCTTCGCTTTGACCGTCTTTAAAATCGGCCAGAGGGGTCGCTAAGACCGCATGTGACGAAAACATGTGTTATCGCCTGTGTCTTCGCAAGCGTAGTTACTTTGGTGTCGTGCCGAGGAAGGAAGCCATGAGCATGCATGCGCAGATATCCATGGGCATGACGCAATCGGAGATAAATTTAGCGCGCGGTGGAGCATTACGCTTCTCTATGCGAGCAGAAATGGTCGCGTTTCACTATACCATAGGAGGGTAAATCCATCAAACTCAAACTGGCGCTCATCAGGAGTTATTACAAGCGTGAAATTTGTTGCTCAACCTCCGTGCGTTCGACATGTAGTGTACCGGAAATGGTGTCAAGGGCAGCAAAACCATCCGGTTGACTATGGTAGCACCCGGAGCCAGTGCCGCGGGATCGCAGGGTGGTCGCTGTTGTGGCCAGACACCTTCTGCGAAACAAGCGAGCCACTTGGAAATTGGTGCGAGACTAGCTGTAACACAGGTTAGAGATTTGTAATGCTTGAATAGATATAACGAGCATTTCGTCCTTTCTGTACCCTAGTGGCTCACACACCCTCTCCAGCACGCACAAGATGATAGAGCCTACCCGATTGTTGCGTATCTCGCGCGTTAGAGGGCACTGCAGATGCGCACAACGGCGGGCCAATAGGAGTTGTGGGGCTGCCTATCCAGTGACTCTGCTGCAGCCTCGCTAGTGGTAGCGCTAGTTCAATGCCACATTGAGTGAGCGGCCGTCTCGCAACACCAAGGTTCACTTGCAGTTGTTGTGAGCTGCTAAAGAAAGGATGACACGAATTGTCAGGCTTGATGGATCTTTGACATGAGTGTCCTTAGGCAGTCCTCTTATGCTCACCTTGGCAGCTTGCACTTTGCAACGGTGGAAACACTCACGGGTAAAAACACATAATGGATGTAATAATCCGCTCGTTCTAAGCGCCTTTTTGAAAATGCAAAAGATGCATGTACTACAAGCACCATCTCGAGAGTATGTTATTTCGCGCCGTCATAAATATGCGACAACTAGACCAATTACAAAATGATGCAGACATGAGATGCATGCTGGTCTCGGCTTGATGCTCATTGGTGTTCGCACAGCTCAACTGCCAAAGCACTGTGATCGCGCACTGGTCGTAACCATGACAACACCCAGCTTCTGCCTGTTTCACTCTTTGATCGGTTGGTACAGTCTTCGGCGACGACTTTTGCGCAAAGCTGTTCGCAGTGCCGCTTAAACTAGAATCACGGATGTTATTTTACCAGCAAATATGCACTGAAAAGACTGAGCGCCTATTGCATGATTGACGCTTTGTATTGTTGAAGCTTCTAACGTGGTATGCGGCAGTCCGCGACAACCAAGTTGGCGTCAACAAAAGAGATGTGCTTTCCCGCGGGTGTCGCTTATCCGCGGCCAAGATTGAGTTGCTGCAGGCGTCCACGCTTTTACGGGTCCTAAAAAATAATGGCAGTCACTCGCTTGGGGAGGATGGGCGGCAGGACCAATTGGCCGATTCATTGTTGCTATTGTGATTCTGCGACAAAACTAGTTAACTGAATTCACCACCATCATCATCAGCCTGTATTTATGTCCACTGCAGGACGAAGGCCTCTTCCTGCGATCTCCAATTACCCCTGTTTTGCGCGAGCAGATTCCAACTTGCGCCTGCAAATTTCCTAATTTTATCGCCCCATCTAGTTTTCTGGCGTCCTCGACTGCGCTTCCCTTCTCATGATATCCATTCCGTAACTCTAACGGTCCACCGGTTATCCATCCTACGCACTACATGGCCTGCCCAGCTCCAATTTTTACAATTAATGTCTGCTACAGAGAAAGAGAGAGAGAGAGAAAAGTCATAAGGGAAAGGCAGGGAGGTTAACCAGGCTGAGCCCGGTAGGCTACCCTGCACTGGGGAAGGGGGAGAAGGGATTGAAAGAGAAGGAAGAGAGAAGTTCATAATTCACACCTTGCACATTTACAGTCAAGCGTTCATCGCTAAGTTTCGTCACAGGCGGTCATGCAGGCTTGTGCACTTCAAAAAGCGCAGCAGCGCCTTTGTAGCCCTGTACATAGCAGACGCACGAGGCCACGGGCCCAAGATCTTCTCCTCCGTAAAAGGCCTGTCGTCTAAGTGCCCCAAAGCAGTCCGAAGGGCAATCCTCTCTTCTTCGTATCTAGGGCAGTCCCATAAGAGATGTCTGGTGGTTTCCTCAACACCACATGTGCTGCAGTTGGCACTGTCCGCCCTTCCAATTAGGAATGAATAGGAGTTCGTAAAAGAAACTCCTAATCGCAGGCGGCACAGTAAGGTTTCTTCATGTCGTTTAAAACCGGGTAAAAGTCGTAATTGCATCTGTGGGTCCATGGCATATAGGCGCCGGTTGGTAAACTCTGGTGTATTCCATTTTCTTAGAGTTATAGTATGGGCAAGACTGCTGAGGTGCCGCGCTGCATCCGTTCTTGACAATGGTATTGGGATTCTTTCATATTCGTCACGTGCTTCACGGGCAGCTTTGTCGGCACATTCATTGCCAGTGATGTTGCAATGCACAGGTAGCCACTGAAATACAATGTCGTGGCCTCTGACCACCGCTTGATGGTAGCGTACTCGTATCTCTGCTACCAATTGTTCATGTGGGCTTCGCCGCAGAGCTGATAAAAGTGACTGTGGGGCTGCCTTTGAGTCACAGAATATAGCCCAATTATTTGGTGATTGTTCGTGCACATAAAGCACTGCGCTACGGAGGGCGGCAAGTTCAGACCCTGTCGATGTTGTGACGTGGCTGATATTGAACTTGTTGCAGAATGATGCCGACGGAATAACTACCGCACCAGTAGAGCTGGTCAGAGTCGAAGAGCCATCTGTATAAATGTGAATTCGATCAGAGTAGGAATCATGCAGCATATGTAGAGCAGCTTGATTCAGGGCACAAGTTGGCAAGTCGGACTTCTTTGTAACTCCTGGAATGGAGAGCTATCCCCGTTTGCTCTCTGATCCACAGGAAACAGGAAGAGCTAGCTCTTCCTGTTTTTTAACGTTAGGCCTAACATTTTTCGTTCCCTCGCTCTTTGTGGGGTCCTTAACTTGTTCTCGAGCTTCTGTGTTAACCTCCGAGTTTCTGCCCCATATGTTAGCACCGGTAGAATGCAATGATTGTACACTTTTCTTTTCAACGACAGTGATAAGCAGCCAGTGAGGATTTCACAATGCCTGGCGTATGCACTCCAACCCATTTTTATTATTCTGTAAATTTCCTTCTCATGATCAGGGTCCCCTATGAGTAATTGACCTAGATAAACATACTCCTTTACAGACTGTAGAGGCTGACTGGCTATCCTGAATGCTTGTTCCCTTGCCAGTCTATTGAACATTATCCTTGTCTTCTGCATATTAATCTTCAACCCCACTCTTACACTTTCTCGGTTAAGATCCTCAATAATTTCTTGTAATTCGTCCCCATTGTTGCTGAATGGGACAATGTCATCTGCAAACTGAACGTTGCTGAGATATTTGCCGTTGATCCTCACTCCTAAGTCTTCCCAGTCTAAGAGCTTGAATACTTCTAAGCATGCAGTGAATAGCATTGGAGAGATGATGTCTCCTTGCCTGACCCCTTCCTTGATAGGTAACTTTCTACTTCTCTTGTGGAGAACCAAGGTAGCTGTGGAATATTTGTGGATATTTGCCAACTGTTAACTGAAATAAGTAGCAGTCCTTAGCGAAAACCAGAACCTTCCAGCCACATTCAGCAATACAATTTCTTGAATTTTTTTTTTTTGTATTTGGCGTCTCACAGTTCCGTGAACGCAGTTATTCGGCTTGAAAAAGTCATCTAATGGGTGTACCAAAAGTAACTGTGCTGTGGAAATGGTGGTCTTAAAATTATCGAGTTTCCCTTACAGCAGTGCAGTGATCAATACACCGGTTTGAAGACGTGTGCACACGACGCTGCGTGCTGTTAAACACACTCGATGTCGGCTGGGGTCACCTGTGATGGCACTCTGTGTGTGACAATTTTTCTCGTGCACAACAGTCGAATTGCAGGTCGCCGGAGGTGAAACTGCGTTCACGATTGCATTTTTCTCACAGTAGAGTTCGGTCACCCAGAGTATTATCGCTTGGCCGGAGTGAGGCCTCATTGTTGTTGGGACGACACTGGCTATACAATGCTCAGTGCCAGAGTTTTGATACACGCGGTGCGCATGGTAAGCAGGGCTGTGGAATGAGATTGCTCTATTTGTAAAAGGGTACTGAGGAAAAACCAATGCACATGTTCCTACTTATTTGTTTATTTGAAATAATTATTTATTTACGGGCTTGTTACGGCATTACACACGGAGGCTGTAGATAATAAAAGTAAGAAGAGCAAATAAAGTAAGAACAGCAATAGATAATAAAAGTAGAAACGGTATACTATAAACCTATAGAGTTTGTATTTGTTTCTTCATTCATGATTAAACTAGCGCGTGGAAGTGTCATGATCAGGCTTACTTTGGAGTGCACAATAGCGGTGACTGAAATTCAGTAGGCAGCTGCTCGCAGCTGTTTCTTTCTTTTTTTCTCTTTCTTTCCTTCCATTGCGAAATGAAACAATGGCGGGGGCTAAGGTTCATGTTCGCAGAAATCGCCACCTGCAGCATCGTTCTGTCTGTGTAGATAGTATTAAATGCAGTGATACATAACATATCATAATGCATGTGCTGACGCCACTGGTTGTATAACTAGTAATACATCTTAAAAGGACGGTTAATACATACGGTGACAAGAACTTTTATTGGTCCTGGGAAACTGGCCAGGGGGATCCGAAGGTTCCCTCGGGTCAAGTCGGTGGCTCCGCCCACGATGGCACCGGGAGGCGAAATCCCGTTGCGATGTCGTGGGCCCTCGGGACTGCCTGGAGCTGGATACATATATACGGTGCTTTTTTTTAGACTTTATAAAACTGGTAAATATCGCCTGTGGCAGGTAACACAATTCCAACTATCGAACTGGATTACTCAATGAGGCAGACATTATTTGCTAACGTATCAAAATGCATATCGACACAAATGTACAGAGTTTCCCAATTTAAGTTTTCTACTAAATAACTAACAGTAGATAGTTTAATTTACGAATTGCAGACGTTGAGTATGGCAGCGGTTTTAAGATATGGGCCGTCAAACGTGCGCTAAAAAGGCACTGTTGTCCACTTTTAAGAGATGGTCGTTTTATTCATTGAAGCACAAACTGGGATGCCAATCTATTTCGTCGCCAACTCGCGCGAATAATAATGTATCGAAACTGGTGTCATCATGATAATTCGTTCCTTGTTCCTTGCTACCTCACCAGCTACAAATAGCAGCATGCGCAGTAATGTGATGAGCGAAAAACCTAATGAATGCAATTTTATGAATTAGCATTTTGCTTTCTCATGTCATGTGCCTTTGATGGTGTGCTCGATGCCGGTAGCCATGCAAATGCACTCGTCGTAGATTGAGCAAGAACCGAACGCCCATGTAACTGGCAGTGGGCGGCTTCTGCATCGTCTGGGTGGTTGCGTGAATGAGGCCTTAGACGGCCATGTGCGTGTTAAGGGAAGCTTGTGGCATCCTTTGGTCGGTGGTGTGTTGTGCTTTTAGTAGGTCAGACGCCTCGGCACGGTTTCCCTTCGTCGCCAAAATGAGCTTTGTGGACCGTGATGTGCGCGAGGTACACCAATCGGCGTAATGCGAATATCATTGCTTGCCTGTTTTGAGCCTGTCTAGCCTCCTATACGCTGACCAAGTAGCGTACTCGGTATGTGATCCCATCGACGCCATTCCAGCACTCGTTATGGCTAATGTTGTCTAATAGCTTGGGCTCGTGGTGCCCTCATGGTCATTGCATCGTCATGATTCTGCTGTCACGCCATTTTCGTCGTGCATTCCTTGTCACACCGCCATCGTGATGGCGTCATGGTCGTACAATAATAACACTAATTCTGAGAACCACGATTTGATTATGAAGCACGCCGTAGTGGATTAATTTTGACCACCAGGGGATCTTTAACGTGCCCCCAATGCACAGGACTCGGGCGTATTTGCATTTCGGCCTCTTCGAAATGCGGCCGGCATTTGGTGCTGCGACCTCGTGCATAGCAGCGAAACACCGTAGCTGACCGCTCCAATCGTCGCCATTCGTCGGACTCTCGTGAGGCTGTCGTCGACAAGCCATCTACGCCGACCAGGTTTCGGCAAAATAGTATGTCGGTCCTGGTGTTGTCGTGACTGTCGTTACATTGTCGGCATTACAGCATTCTCATCCTCATGCCATCGTCTGTAAAGTCAAGTAACCTGATCACACCGACGAAGAATGCGGGAGATGGAAATTCAAGACGATGAGCAACACCAGAACAAGGTGAGAGCAGGAGCCAACGTTTCGACAAGTGTCTTCAAGGCGACATATGCCCTCCTCGGCACAGTATACATGGTGTCCCAGCTAAAAGTAGCCAATGTTTTAAAAACGACAGAGTGTGCTAGGAGGCTCAAACCAACGTTACTAGACTAGCTTCAGTTGTAAAACTCGGCGGCGTTGCGCAGAACGACCATTCGCCCGCGCCTTCATGGCGCTGCCGTCGCACCCAGCTTCACTTCCCCACTAGCCGGCTACGCCAACTGGCCGGACGAAACACGCGGTACAGCGTTGGTGTATTCTGTGGTTGGTTGTTGACGGCGGATTTCAGGAAGCTCCGCGAAACTGTAGCCTTAAGGATATTAGCAGACGATGCCGACGTGCTGCGTTCCTGATTGCAACAAGCGGCTATCGAACGATGTCGACAGTTGTGTGCTCCCAGCGATGCGACACTTCGCTCGGTGTTGAACAGAGCGATTTCTCGTGCCGACCGGGAAATGTCTGCGAAATCCATGGTGTGTGATTTAAACTTTCATGAGCAGTACATCTTAAAGTGCTTGTGCATATTATGAATGGACAAACGGATGAGGTGCCACGAGACACTTGCCGAGGGTGCCGAAAGTGTTCCCGAACCTTCCCTCCTATCTGTCGAACCAACCGGGGGAGAACGCAAACGAAAAGAGATCCTGTTCTGGGCTATCTTAGAAGAGCTGTCAGAGAATACGCCGAGTTGTGTTGGGTGCTCCTTGCGCTTTCATGAACGGAGTGCACGCATGATTAAATTTTTAACAGCGGAGCTGTTTAAGCTTTTTCTTTCCCCGCGTAGTGTTCGCAAAAAATCGCCCAGTGATGACGTCACTGCGCGCAGCTGCGCCTCGCATCACCTTGGGATAGCCAATCAATAGCTAATCGATAAATAAACAATAAATTCCGGAAAAGCATAACCCGTAAGGCCAGGACCAGCTAGGTGCCGATCAGCTCCGCTGTTTCTTTAGCCTTGCGCCACTCATGCAAGCTACGATAATTTTTATTTAGTCACACGCATGCATACACGCATACCTTGCAGGAACCTTGCATAAAAATGCATTCTTAGGCAAGGTTCCTGGAGCAGCGGCGGGGATCTAGTCTTGAAGTAAATACAGCGAGGAAACGTGCCAGGCTGTAGGTGGAGTTGGTTTCCACTTAGGCCCAAATCATTTGCCTAGATTATGTCCCTTCTGACAGTTTAAGTCTTAGCTGTATGTAGGGACATACACGGCAGTTGTTTTTACTTCGTTTTCTTTAATAAAGCATTCATTGGTTTACAAGAAAGTTTGCTGTTATTTTTGTGGATAACAAATTTGGTCTCGCTAGCTGGCGTATAACTGCCCCAGACCAAAGTGTTAAGCAAGTAAAAGCAGCGAAAAAACGTGCCAACTGCTGTATGGGAAAAGTAAACTGCGTGAAAGGTTTAGGAGGCAGGAAGAAAGAAAGGACAGTTAAAAACGCAGCTTCTGCGCTTCGTCGTATGCGTTTCTTCTTATCGTGAAGTTTACCCTTCTTTCAGTATGAACCAACTAGCCCGATATATCTTATTGCTGTAGATGGATACCGCTTTCGCATGGTATCACTAATTTGAACTATAGACCTTTTCACTGTTTACAAACATGCGCCCTGGACGGCTTCCGGTTTGGCTCAATGACGTAGTCCGCTAGATATAGCGAGCAAGAAAGGCAATGGCGGTAATATAGATTAGCAGGGCCGCGATATTGTAGCGATGCCTTCCGCTCGATTATACGCCACTCTTATCATTCACCGTTCACGGCCTGCTGATCGCTTTGATAACGCGGGCTGGACATCGCTCTGACCACTGACAAAGTGCGAAAAGGAGTATCATCGGAGAAGGAATTGCTACAAAATTGCGGCCCAGGGCCGCGATTTTGTAGCGATGACTTATGACTTATTTTGGAATAGTCTTATCATCCACCGCTCACGGCCGGCTGATCCCGTTGATAACGCGAGCGGACCGTCGCTCTGACCACTGACAAAGCGCGATAAGCGCGAAAAGGCATTATTACTTTAAAGTCATCGCTACAAAATACCGGCCCAGGAGTGCGCTTTGTGACCCGGCACAGTAGACTGATAAGGGCCGTGACCGGAAGTTTCTTGGGAGCGCACGATCCCTGCTGTTATCGCGCGAGCAAAATCCGTGAGCATGTTCCTTGGGGGCAGTCCGCTTTCGATGTTGGTTCACATTGTTTTTTCGAAGGCCAGCAGTTTAAAGATTTAATGTCAATATAGCAGCGAACGTCTGCCACTGAAAGCTTGCTTGGTCGCAGAAGCGTTGCATGACGCAATGATGGTGCAGATATAGCGCTTCGTTTCATCAAGACAATGCGCTGCCGCCGAGGGAAGGATGATAACGTAGGTCAACAACTACAGGCAGTGCCGATGGTGCCATCGTGACGAAATCTGAGGCCGCGATCTCGACGTCCGTCGGTATCGCGTTCAAAAGAGACAAATGCAGTGGCATTCCTTCTTTTCTAGTGGACTTCAATGTGGGTTTCAATAAACTGTATCCATCTCGTCCCCGACAGTAGGTGTAAGCTCGCTCGCTCGCTCACACACACACACACAGAGAGAGAGAGAGATACAACACATATGTTCGCTCGCATACACATTTTTACACCCGTCCATGCATGCACACACGCACAAAAACGTTACAGAGGCACTTAACCCTTTGCTTCCCACAGACATTGAACATAGTGCACGTAACCAAAACTGATATTTTTTGGCTGTTTTTGTTCCAAGTATCAACCAGAAAAATACGCACAAAAATACATATACATGTTATAGAAGTTTTATTACTGCCACATATGTGGCAGCTAGGAATGACAAGATGAAAATATCAAACCAGTTGTTCGTATCTGGCGGCTTTCAGGAGGCGGGAAAAACTTCAACGCAGTTGCTCTTTTCAGTATGTACGCAAAACTAAACCGAACATTGTTTTGCAGAAAAATCGGGTGCGCCTTGTGCATGAGGTCCTTTGCACATGGCTTTTTTTTTTTTTGAGCCACTTTACAGGCCAGTGGCCAACTTCTCATGCCTCACAGACAGCTCTACCTGGTTACGACATTGACACCTCTGACATTACGGCGTTACCTGAGCCTCTGGTGAAGATACCGCTGACGGAGCCATGGGGGGTGGAAGATCAATACATTCTGTCTTCGATTCTGGCATGCCGTATTGCGAGAGCGTGAGGCCAAGTGCAACTGTATGACTCCAAAGTGAGGATCTCAATCATATGTCAGGATCAACACGCTTCACAAACATCTTCAAAGGGCTTCTCAGTTTCTCCAAGCCATCTGTTGGCCTTAGAATTCTCTGTTCTTCACCACAGTTGATGTCCTTTTTTTAACAAGTATATATTTTTTTCAGCTTGTTCTTCCGAGTCGATGTTACCTGCATTTCTTGCTCATGGTCTGCAGAGCTTTTGCTGTCACTGCGCGACCGTCTATGCGGCAGAGTGTACTCTTCGTCGCAATCATTTCCCTCCAGGTTTTCGTCGTCGCTTCCAACTTGGATATTCAGAATCAAAGACAATTGCTTGGATTTGCTCCTCTTTTAGGCGCTGCCTGCATAACCAAAACGTTTTTTTTCAGACGTCGATGTAAACTAAAATGACAGCTAACAACAAGCGCGAAAGTTACTTTGCGGCAAACGAATGAAAAAGACATAATTACACAGCACTAGAAACAACGCTACACTTATCATTGTTTATTCGCAAAACGGGACCTCGTGGTCGTGAGTAGAGCACTGCACGGGCCTGATTTTTCGGCCCGAGCCCGGCCCGGGCCCGCTTTACGAGGCCCGAGCCCAGCCCGGGCCCGTAATACAAAGCCCGAGCCCGGCCCGGGCCCGAGCGTACATGACCGAGACCAGCCCGGGCCCGGCCCGGGCCCGTGGTTCCAAGCCCGGGCCCGACCCGGGCCCGTGTTACTGAGCCCGGGCCCGGCCCGGGCCCGAGCGTTCATTACTAAGCTTAGCTAGGGCCCGCGTGTGCATGCCCAGGCCCGGCCTGTAAGAGAAAATTCCTTTTTTTTACTTACAGATTGTACCGTATCTATCAGCCTCACCTTCTCGAGGTTTAATCAGCTGCAGTATATAAGCAATAAAAGGCCGAAATCTTTGTTGCTCCCACGGGAACATCAGTAATCCGGCCCATTGCCTGTGCTACTATTTTTGTGGTGGTGCGCATGTACTTACCTTGATTTGTACGATATGGTTCTATGATGTCATTTAGTATACAAATATACAGGGCGTTTCATTTTAGCTGAACCAAATTTTTAAAGATTGCCCGTGACAGCTAGCACAGTTACAATCCTTGATCTAAACTACTCGGTGAGGCGGCCATTACTTCCCCGAGAAATCAAAACGCCTAAATGAAGAATTAACATAATGACGCTAATTAACGTTTTAATTAATTATTTCATGGCACATCTTTCAATACACTAATTATATCCACCGAGTTCGCAAGGCGTATCCACTTGGAACGAATTCTCAGGACTAAACCAGTTTCGAGATAATAATTTTCAAAGTGTCTGACGAAATCAATCAAATCAAATCAATTTATCGTCCAGTTTACATGCTGGACGGTCATTTCGGATTAAAAGCTACATATGTAGCTTGACATGACCCGAAAGACCACACATGCAAAATAATTCACATATATTTCCAGCTATCGCTGGAATTCCTCATAGACGAAATAGCTATGAATGGAAAGGCAAAAAATATTTGCGTAACGGCGAGTTAACAGAATTGTAAAAGTTTTAACAGAATGCATTTTAAACACTACAATAACAATACTAGCTATACAAAACAACGCAGCACCAGCTATACAACATAGCATGAGACTGAATTTTACAAGATCAACATTTGCTAAGAAAACGAAACAGGATTTACATTATATACTCAGAACCATACAGAAAGGCAGAATAATAATCACATCAGATACATTACAAGTGACCAAAGTGTCAGCTGATTTCCTTCTTACTGAAAATACCGCCATTTTTGTATCTGTTGAAAGTGAATGGTAGGTCATGTATTAACGACTGATGCTTATAGAGTGTTCTGAAGTATGGAATTGACCATATCTCAGGATTTCTTGCGTTCGCATTAATGCGACGACGCTCTAAGGAGGCTAATTGTCTTTTGTAGTTACTAGCTAATTCTGACATGGATGGCCTAATGGATGGTAAAAACGCCTACTTGAATATTTAACATAATTACGCGAATTAACTTTTTAATTATTTTACTGCACATCTTTCAATCTACGAATTATAGCCGCTGAGTTCGCAAGGCGTATCCACTTGGAACGAATTCTCAGGACTGAACCAGTTTCGAGATATTAATTTTCAATATGCCCGACAAAATTCATGGGCGTTCCAATTAACTTTTTGAGGAAAACGCTGTTTTATGCATTGAAGAAAAAAGTAGCTGGCCTTAGCGCTAAAATAATGCCATATTATCGACACTTGTAATAGTGCGATCGCAAAAGCGGTAACATGGAAATGGTTTGAGGAGTGGTTCTTTGTATAATTTATTTTTCCTTACGCGGAAACAATGTTCGTTTTTGCGGAAAAGGAAAAAACAAATTAGCGTAGCTTGCACTGGCTGCGCAATGCTAAAGAGACAGCGGAGATGATGGGCACCTAGCTAGTCCTGGCTTTTGGACTAGACTAAGCACTACCAAGTCATCCCCAGCATTTCCCGGAATTTATTTATTATTGATTGATTATCGATTAGCTATTGATTGGCTATTGATTGTCTATTGCAAGACATTGGCCACGTATTTGGGATAGGCTAAGCACTACCAAGTTATCGAAATTTATTTATTATTGATCCATTATCGATTAGCTATTGATTGGCTGCCGATTGGCTATCGTAAGGTATTGGCCACGTCTTTGGGCTAGGCAAAGCACTACCAAGTCATCCCCAGCATTTTCGGGAATTTATTGATTATTGATCGATTATCGACTAGCTATTGATTGGCTATCAGTTGCCTATCGACAGGCAATTAGTCCCCACTATTAGCTAGACTTATCCAGGCTCAGCTTCGCTAGTTCACAGGTGTGTGTACCATTGCGCTTGGACCCTTTCTGCACTGCTGCCAGGATCGGCCCACATTTTTGGATTCAGCGGACACATTAGGCCCGGCTGAAACAGCTCCGCTATTAAAAATGAGAACTTCATCTGTTTTACTATTTTCTTTGATAAGATATAGTCATCTGATAAGATATACAGTCAAGAGAGCGGTGTGGATCTGAGAACAAACGGGGATAACCGATATTCTAATTGACATTGAGCGGAAAAAATGGAGCTGGGCAGGCCATGTAATGCGTAGGATGGATAACCGATGGACCATTAGAGCTACAGAATGAATACCAAGAGAAGGGAAGCGCAGTCCCGGACGGCAGAAAACTAGGTGGGGTGATGAAGTTAGGAAATTCGCAGGCGCAAATTGGAATCAGCTAGCGCAAGACAGGGTTAATTGGAGATCGCAGGGAGAGGCCTTCGTCCTGCAGTGGACGTAAATATAGACTGATGATGATGAGGACAGTCATCTTGCACGTGTCACTTCAGCTTGGCACAGAATGCATTGAACCATGCAATGCATAACGGTCGCGTGTGCTCGAAGGCCTACTTAGGCCCTTCAATGAGCTGGCCCGAGTCTGGCCCGGGCCCGTGGCTTCAAGCCCGAGCCCGGCCCGGGCCCGTCGCCTCAAGCCCGAGCCCGGCCCGGGCCCGCGGCTTTAAGCCCGAGCCCGGCCCGGGCCCGCGGCTTTAAGCCCGGGCCCGGCCCGAGCCCGCCGACAAAACGATTCGGACGGCCCGGCCCGGCCCGCGGGCCGGGCCGGGCCCGGGCTTTCGGGCCGGCCCGGGCCCGTGCAGTGCTCTAGTCGTGAGTGCAACAAACGTGTATGCAAGCCTAAACTATACGGAAAGTAAGCAAAGTAAGCGTCATCACTTGTACCAGCGGTACAATAATAAAACTACCTAGGCGTGTTCCGCAGACTTCATAGAAGATTTCGGTGTTTTCTACTTTATATTACAAGAAATAAAATCACAGAAGCCAGAAAAAGCCGCACACTCACCGTGTCAGCCGGCCGCAAGTGGAATCCATGTTTGCAAGACAAGAAATGCCCTTCTATTGTACCCGTAGCGACATCTGGAAATCGCAAGTGGAAGCATCGACTTCCATCTTTGTGGCAGCTAGAAAGTAGGGGTTATGTGATTTAATTTTCGAGATAAGAAAAACATGCAACAAAACTGCCACAAACCTGGCAGCTGGGATACAAGCATTGAATGCGAAACCATTCTGGGCGTGTCGTCTATATCGACGTCCATACAATCTTAAAAAGCTTGAACCCCTTGGGGCTAAAGCCCCTATATTTATAAAAGTAGCGCCATCCACTTCCCTCCTCCTCCGTTCCACTATCGCGCTCGGCGCGACCAGCGCGATCGAGGCGCGATATCGACAGTGGCGCCGCCTGCGTCGGGCCTGCCGTGGCAGACGACAGCTAACGCGCTACCAGAGGAAATCCGAGGAAAACTTCGATCGCGCCCTGCGGAGACGTTTTTGAGGCGCGATTTTGCTTCGTCAGTCAGTAACTGGTCTTAATAATGCCGTTTTGGAAGTAGCAACGCGACGATGCGATACGGCGCAAATATCAAGTGTGCAGCGAGCGTTTGCGCACGCCGGATGGTAAACAAAAAAAGCCTTTTGCCCTCGCCTTGTCGGTTGCGGCAACTTAAGACGCAGCAGCATGCCATCACGACGAAGTTCTTGTCCCTAACACGTTTGATCCGTTTGTGCGTACAGCACTTTCGTCGCACAGGCCCGAGAATGGCAGTCGGAGCGCGCTGGAAAGAAAAAAATATACAAAAGCACGACGCGAACTTCCACGTGACACGGATTGGCCAATGGGGGAGCGGAGGAGGCTGGGGCGACAGGAGGCGGCTAAGAGAGGGCGAGGAGGAAGCGCCCGGGTGAGCGCGGTGGCGGCAAGATCTAAGAATGGCTCTACTTTTATAAATATAGGGGCTTTACTTGGGGCTTGTTCCGCAACGATAATCGTCGTGTATCTTGGCCGCATTTCCTTTCTTTAACGCTTCGAGCCTGGTTCACGAACGGCTTGTCAGCGTGACATCGCATTCTCGACAGGAAAGTAGCGAGCGCAGAGTTTTCAAGAAATGAAACGCAAGCAGCGCAGATGACTATATAATTGTCGTGTCATATATGTCACGTGACATTGCCACATGACGTCATCACTTGGTCATGTGACCTTGTAATTTATGGTTCTTAGTTGGTCAAGGGACTATGTGTCACTTGGTCATGTGCTCGAATTGGGCCGAGTCAATTTTGGGAATAGGCCAGGTCGGTTTTGAACATGCGTCAACTCATTTTTGGGGGTGGGTCACGTCAATTTTGGGAGTGGGCCAAGTCGGTTTTGAACGTGGGTCAACTCAATTTTTGAATTGGGCAAATTCTATTTTGTGGGTGGCCAGCCCAAATTTTGGGGGTGGGCCAAGCCAATATTAGGAGTGGGCCAGGTTGGTTTTGAATGTGGGTTAACTGAATTTTCGAATTGATCAACGTCAGTTTTTTTGGCATGGGCCACGGCGTCCGTCCGACGCCGTGCGAGCAGCAGCAGGTCCAGCGCCGGGAACGTGACGTCATCACTTGGTCGCGTGGCTTTTCTTGACATCGGATGTTAACAGTGGACGCTCGCCGGATTTTCCGCTTCATGGGGCATATAAGGCTTTCGCCCTAGAGTACACTCCTGCGGACGCAGATTCAAATGCGGAGACGCGCGCACGCTCAAGACGTGCACACTCCCTCTCTGCTGCTTCTCCAGCTCTAATAATTCGCTTTACGCTTTAAATTTGGCGCTTTCAATCTTGTTGACACTCGGCCGATGTGTTGAAATACAATTTTCTAAAAGTTAATTTTGCCAATAAGTTACACTTGTGCATTGCCTTGAAGTTCCACAGAATGGTGAAGGGGCACTTTCAGAATTCCTGGGCATGTCTATGCTAGAAGGCATGAAAGCTTTTTTTTTTTTTTTTTACGTAAGACAAAGACATGCGCATGGTTGTAGTTATGTTGTTAAGCAATAAAATTTGATTATAAATGCGATGACTTAAGAAATGAGTGACACATTGCGACGTTTTTAGGAAGATAGAAAATATCAAATTTAAAGAGTACCGCTAAACAAACCAAAACCGAAACCAAATCTTGAGTTAATGTTTCTGCCATCTGGAGGGAGACTGTGGAACTAATACAACGTGGCGTAAAAGAAAAAAAATGACGGAGCGTGGTATCGAACCGCTGCTAGCATGACGCGGAACCATAAGTGCAAGGGTTTAAGCCACTCGGCCACGGCTTCCAACTCTCCTTGAGGGATATGCTTGAGTTTTTAAATATATCACGTGACTGTGTTTCAAAAGTGGCTTTTGGAAACAGTTTGACGCCATGTGTAGAGATAGGCATCAATAGAAAGCTGAGTCTCCGTACTACATACGCTGTAGCGGCTACTACGAAAGCGGCCGTGCTTTTGTCACATCGGCCGTTTTTGTCACGAAAATCGAGTACAAATCATCGTCTTTTCCATAGGCGTCCATTAATGAACCACTAACCGTTCTAGGAACAAAATTCTAAGTTTCCACAGCATAATCACTGTATTTGTCTCGTGTGGAATGTCTTCTAGAACATCTATGTCACCTGCCTTTTTCAATAATAGACCTGCATTTTTAATTATTCGTTAAAAACCCGCTCTTTTCATTGAAAACGCGCAAGCTTCGCGCCGCGGTCGCTTGGGGCGCTAGTTGGTGCATGTCCAGGTACATGTCTGTGGAGAAGAACGCGAGAAGTTAGGAATAAAATATATCGTTAAAAAATCAGGTTTAATGGTATTCAATGAAAACAGTGAACAGACAGTGTTGATTCAGGGCCAGGAAATACCTCGGGTAAAAGAATACGAATACCTTGGTATATGGATAAACGAAGATGATAGATATCTGGAGACACAGGAAAAAACAACAACAGCAAAAGGGAAGAGAAATGCGGCCATAATGAAACACAGAGCGCTATGGGAATACAATAGGTACGAGGTGCTCCGGGGGGGGGGGGGGGGGGGGGGGGGGGGGGGGGGTATGTGGAAAGGTGTAATGGTTCCAGGGTTTACATTTGGAAATGCGGTTGTTTGCTTGAAGTCAGGGGTACAATCAGGACTCGATGGCAACCAAAGGTCAGTGGGACGCCTCGCGTTGGGCGCCCACGGGGACACTACTAATGAAGCTGCGCAGGGTGATATGGGCTGGACAAATTTTGAAGGGAGGGACGCTCAGAGTAAAATTGATTTTGAAGAACGACTGAGAAATATGCAAGAAAGTAGATGGGGTGCAAGAGTGTTCAGGTATTTGTACAGGGAAAACATTGACTCACCGTGGAGGAAAAGAACTAGGAAGCTTACCAGCAAATATGCGACCGGTATGGCCAGCAACACGGCAACGAAGATCGTCAAACGCAAAGTGAGAGAGGCTGAGACAATGTCATGGGTGGCGGCAATGGAAAAGAAACCTGCTATGACTAACTACCTCAAAGCAAAAAAAAAATTAATAAGAAACAATTTATGATAACTCACAGGGAAGCTCCTCACTTTTCTAAGCGAGATAACGCGCAGTGATAAAGCGAGGTATACACCAAGGACGAAGAGGCATGTGCTTGCTGCTGTGAAGCTAGGGAAACGATGGAAATGTTTTATTCGAAGGTGAAGAAATCTGTCCAGCTACCATTATAGGCTCCTCTAATCTCCTTGAAGCCCTTCTTCGGTTCAGGGATAGCAGGGGGAAAGTAAACATGTCCGCTATAGAGATTAGTAAGCGGCGATTGGAGGTTTGGCATGGCATGACAAGAACTTTATTTTGGTCCAGAGAAACTAGGGCCCAAGGGCAAAAGCCCCCAGGCTAAGTCGGTGGGTCCGCCCACGTAGGCACCGGTAGGCCAAAGGCTTTCCCGATGTCATGAGCTCTCCGGACGGCCAGGAGTTGATCTTGGAGGACTTCGCTGGATATGCGTCGACTCCAGTCTTCCTCACTGTTGAGGTCCGAAGCCCTTTGGTTGGGGCACAGCCAGAACATATGATCAAATAGACATGGAGTGTGTCCACAACTTTTACATTCTGTGGGAAAATCGCTCGTCAATTTTGTTAAGCACAAAAGGTGTGGGATAAGATTTATTTTGAATCATTCTTAATGTGACTGCCTGAGCTCGGTTGAGCTTCTGATGGGGGGGGGGGGGGGGGGGAAGAAAACCTCCTGCCGTCCCTATAGTGTGAGGTGATCTCGTGAAAAGTACTGAGGCTTTGTAGGAGCCGCAGTCATCCTGGAGCAGTTCCTGATCTGATGCGCGGCATGTGAGATATCGCACAGCAGAGTGAGCTTGCTCGTTAGGATTGCAGCCATTGGGGCTGACCGAGTGGCCCTGATGAGCCGGAAACCAGACTAGGTGTGAGCTATCCGATTGCTTGTAATTATGAGTATATGAGTCAACGGGATTATCCCTCCGTACCGCGACCGCACACCATATTCAGCCGTTAGCCGCCTGCACAGCCCGCGTCATAATTCAAGATGTTGTTTATCCCATTGAGTTTCTTGTGGTACCAGCCTGTTCGCATGATGTCATCCTTGGTTGGGATTTTCTTTCTCGCCATCACGCTGTTATTGACTGTGCTCGTGCCGAGGTGGCGTTCTCTGCGTTGTGTTCCGCGTCGTCTGCACCTACAATGGAAAAGTTCTTTGTCGCTGAAGATACGAACATACCACCCAGTAGTACAGTCCTTGTCCCCGTGTCCTGTGCCGCTGTTCGTGAGTCTGCAGTTCTCTTTTCACCCTCCGAGACCGTTCAACACCGCAGGAATCTCACGTTGCCTTTTGCCGTTCTCGACATGACCAACGGTGCCGCATCCTTAATTGTTACGAATCCGTTGCCGGTTCCCTCAACCTTACTCCGTGGAGAGTGTATCGGCACAATTCAGGCGTTCGACGTATCCTCTATCTTCTGCCTTGACGACGTCGACAACTTTCACCTTAGTGCCTTGACGCCTTCTGCTAGTACGCCTGATCGACCGCCTTTAAGTATGTTCGGCTCCGCCATCGACGACCAACTTGCAGAGGTGCACCGCGCGAAACTTCTTGCACTCCTCAACCAGTTTCGAGGCTCGTTTGATTGCCAGAAGACGTCATTAGGCCGCACGCATACTGTTCTCCATCCGATTGACACCGGCTCACAAGCGCCTCTGCGCCAGCGCCCTTACCGCGTATCCCCTGCTGAGCGTCATGTGATCGCCGAACAAGTCGACGACATGCTTCAGCGCGGCATCATTCAGCCGTCCTGCAGCCCCTGGTCGTCGCCTGTTGTTCTTGTGAAGAAAACAGATGGCTCAATCCGCTTCTGCGTCGACTACCGCCGATTGAACAAAGTTACGCGAAAAGATGTGTATCCCCTGCCACGCATTGATGATGCCCTCGACTGCTTGCAAGGAGCCGAATTCTTTTCATCACTAGACTTACGGTCCGGTTATTGGCAGGTCCCTATGGCACCATCCGATAGCCCGAAAACTGCCTTCGTAACTCCCGATGGGCTGTACGAATTCAATGTTATGCCCTTCGGCCTATGTAATGCCCCTGCTACATTCGAAAGGATGATCGACAGTGTCTTGCGTGGGTTGAAATGGAAGACGTGCCTGTGCTACCTGGATGACGTCGTCGTTTTCTCCCCTGATTTCGACAGTCACCTCCGTCGACTTCACGAGGTACTGAGCTGTTTGACGTGCGCAGGCCTTCAGCTTAACATCAAGAAGTGCCGATTCGGAGCTCGCAAACTCACCATCCTGGGCCACGTAGTCACTAAGGACGGCGTCCTTCCCGATCCGCAGAAACTTCGTGCTGTTGCTGAATTCCCGAAGCCTACCACCGTGAAAGCGCTTTGCAGCTTCCTTGGTCTATGCTCATACTTTCGCCGCTTTGTGCAGAACTTTGCTTCTATAATAACACCACTGACGAAGCTGCTCACCGGCGATAGCTATCTGTCTGGTTGGTCGCCGGTGTGTGATGAGGCTTTCGCAACATTACGCCGTCTCTTGACTTCACCGCCCATCCTACGTCACTTCGACCCTGCCGCTCCGACCGAGGTACATACGGATGCTAGTGGGATCGGCCTTGGCGCTGTCCTTGCCCAACGTAAGCCGGGCTTCTCTGAGTACGTTGTTGCCTATGCGAGTCGTGCCCTTACCAAGGCAGAGCGCAAGTACTCGGTTACCGAGAAGGAATGCTTGGCAATTGTTTGGGCGTTGCAGAAATTTCGCCCTTACTTGTATGGCAATTCGTTTGATGTCGTCACCGATCATCATTCGCTCTGTTGGCTGGCTTCACTGAAGGATCCGTCGGGTCGACTTGGACGTTGGGCGCTTCGTTTGCAAGAATTCGATATTCGCGTTCTTTACCGCTCCGGACGCAATCATGCCGACGCCGACGCACTTTCCCGCTCGCCGGTGTCTTGTGACGTTGCGCCTGTTTCCCTTTCCGCAACTTCCTTCGCCAGCATCAATATCACTGACATGCCTTCCGAACAGCGCAAGGATCCCTGGATCGCCTCGCTGATCGACGTTCTCTCTATGCCTTCGACGACACCAGCCCCACAGCTCTCTCGTGCCCTTCGTCGCCAGGTACCTCATTATGCGCTCCGGGACGACATGTTGTACCGCCGCAACTACCAGCCCGATGGTAGAAAGTGGCTTCTTGTTATACCTCGCCATTTGCGCTCCGATCTGTGCACGGACTTTCACGCAGACCCACAAAACGCGCATGCTGGTGTTTTGAAAACGTATGATAGACTTCGCCAGCGATTCTACTGGCGTGGAATGTACACATACGTCCGCAAGTACATTCGTTCCTGCATTGAGTGTCAACGCCGGAAAACAACTTGTCACACACCTGGCCCATTACAACCTTTGCCGTGTCCGGCTCGCCCGTTTGATAGAATCGGCATAGACCTGTACGGACCCCTTCCTTCCACCCCTGCGGGCAATCGGTGGATTATTGTGGCCGTCGACCATCTCACTCGATATGCCGAAACCGCCGCTCTTGCAACAGCTTCAGCTCGCGATGTTGCCTTGTTCCTCTTGCGCCGCTTCGTTCTTCGCCATGGTGCACCACGCGAGCTGCTTAGTGACCGAGGGCGTGTGTTTCTTTCTCAAGTCATCCAAGAGCTTCTCAGTGAGTGCAATATCATTCATCGCACCACTACAAGTTATCATCCGCAAACTAATGGCTTGACGGAGCGCTTTAACCGAACACTCGGTGATATGCTATCCATAGCTCAAAATTCAAGCAGTTACTGACAGCCCATTATCAAACCTAATCACCTTGCTTACACCTGTGCCACGCCTTACTACTATTGCTGTATTTTTATTTATTTATATATATGTATATATATGTATATATATATATCTGTATATGTATACTTATTTTTCTTTTTTCCTATATTTAGCGTTCATACAATTTTTTGATATCATGACTGCTCTGTATTTCTGTTTTTGCCTCCCCCTTATGTAATACCCTGAAAGGGGCATTTAAGGGTTATTAAATGATGATGATGATGATGATGATGATGATGATGATGATGATGTACATAGCCTCCGACCATTCTAATTCGGACTTGGTGCTTCCTTTTGTGACATATGCATACAACACAGCCACGCAAGCCACCACTGGATTTTCGCCTTTCTTTTTACTATAGGGACGTGAGCCATCTTCCACACTGGACACTATACTTCCGTACCGCCCGGATGCATCCGAATACCGCCCAGTCTCAGAACTTGCTCAATGTGCCGAAGAGTGCCGCCAACTCGCACGCTCATTTACATCCGTGAGCCAGGGTCTTCAAAAAGAGCGCCTTGACCCGGCTGAACCTACCCCTACCTTCCCTGTCGGCTCGTTCGTGTGGCTTTCAATCCCGTGCCCCACCCCTGGTCTCTCCCGCAAGTTTGCCGCGAAGTATCACGGTCCCTACGGGATCGTTGAATGCACATCGCCGGTGAACTACGTCGTCGAGCCTGTGACACCTCCCACCGACAGACGCTGCCGTGGTCGTGAAACAGTCCACGTGGGCCGCTTAAAGCCCTACTACGACCCTCTGGTGCTTGCCTCACCTTGAGTCGCCAGGATGGCTCCTCTTCGCCGCCGGGGCCAATGTAGTGGGGAAGAGAGTCAGCAGCCATTGAGAGAGGATGACGAAGTCCAGCAGCCCGGAGAGCGCGAGACAGTGACCGACGCTCTAGGACCAAGGCTGTTGTTACGTATAGTCCCTGCTTGTAAATAAACCCCCTTACACTGTGTATAAGTAACTTGTGTGCTTCCATTGAGACGAAGCCGGCTGAGTAGTTCTTAATAGCTGTACGGGATACAGAGAAAATTGTCGAGCTTATCCTCATTGTAATTGCAAGTGCTATGCTTGCTTCTTCGGCGGCATGAATCGAGCTCGTTCTTAGTGACGCCGCGCTTATTAATTTACCGCTCTCATCGACCACGGTAATAGCGTAGAGGTTGCCCGATCCATAACTAGTTGCATCAACAAAAAGAGCTGAGCTTTGTTGTTGGTGCAGTTTACCCAGAATGCAGTTGGCCCTGGCGTATCTTCTGCCCTTGTTGTGGACAAGATGAATATTTCTAGGTATGGGTTCCACAAGTAATTGTGTCTCCACCTCCTCGGGTAGTTTGAACTTAGCAATGTGTCCTCCTCGAGGCAGTATTCCGACTTCATCTAGAATTTTGCGCCCTGACTTAGTGTTGGAGAGTCTGGCAATTTGTGACATCGAATGAGCCTCAATGAGCTCAACTATAGTGTTATGTGAAGTCCTAACTTGTTGAGGAGTTCGGTAGTCGTTCCGTGCGGGAGTCCCAGAGCCCTTTTGAATCCGGAGCGTATGAGTGCGTTTAGCTTAGCCTTCTCTCCTTTCCCCTAGTTCAGGTATGATGCAATGTACGTGACATGACTGATGAAGAATACCTGATATGCTGTTATGAGATTTTCCTCCTTGAGACCTGCATTTGGATTTAAGAACTTGCCCATGAGCCTTAAAGTACTGTTGGCCTGCCCTGTGAGACGGTTTAGGGCTGTAGCATTACAGCTCCTTGGGTGAGCAAGAAGACTCAGAATTTTAATTGTGTCTACTCTTGGTATGACCCGTCCTGCGTTGTCTGCGATTTTGATTGGCAGAGTTTCTAAAGGCGCAAGGTTCCTAACAGCCTGTCTCCCCTGTCTAAGGAGCAGCAGCTCAGATGTACTAGGTGATAGCCTGAGTCCGGTGCCCTTAAGGAAGGATTCTGTGGTGTCTACGACTGCCTGTAGTGCCTGCTCTAGTGCAGCGAGTGACCCCCTGGGGACCCACACTGTGATATCGTCAGCGTATATGACGTGCCCCAAGCTCGGGATTTTGGCCAATTCCTCCGACAGCCTGTGCATGGCAATGTTAAAGAGGAGTGGGGAAAATACCGAACCTTGTGGTGTGTCACTGTTTCCTAAATTGTATGAACCGCCTGTGACTGTCCAGAGTTTGACCCTAGCTGTCCGATTAGCTAGAAAGGACCTCACATAATTGTAAAAATTGAGTCCCAGGTTCAAGGTTGAGATTTCATGTAGGATATGTTTATGTGCCACCCTATCAAATGCTTTGGTAAGATCCTGACCCAGGAGGCCCTTTACGTCCCTGCTAGGGTCTTCAATAATAGCACGTTTGATCATGAGCATGGCATCCTGTGTGGATAATACCTTCCGAAAACCTATGAGAATGTGCACGAAAAGCTCCTGGTTTTCTATGTGTTCTACTATTCTGTTATGAATAGCATGTTCGGCTACATTGCCAATACATGATGTAAGTGATATGGGCCTGAGGTTCTCCTTTGTTGGTGGTTTGCCGGGTTTCGGTATAAACGTCACCTTGGCCTCCCTCCATTCCGGTGGGACCGTGCCGGATCTCCAGTGACTGTTAATTTTGACCATGATTATGTCTATGGCATCATCGTCCAGGTTTCGCAAAAGCTTATTTGTGATGCCATCCGGACCCGGGGCAGATGTGCCATTTAAATTAAAGAGTACGTGCCTTATCTCAGCCGCAGTGAACTCACTGTCCAAGTGCGGTTGCGATAATCCGGAGTAAGGTTCGCTTATTGCTTCTTCGTTCTCATATTCATTTTTAAGTGGCAGGTACATGTGTGCGAGGTCGTTTGCGACCTCTCTTGCTGTCCGCCCAACCTGCTTATTGACGAGTCTGTTTACGGCGAGGTTTATAGTACCTCTAGAGAGCTTGTCATTAAGGATTGGAGGTTTAGTGGCAGAAAAGTAGGGAGACAAAAAACAACGGAGACGTACAGAAACAGAGTTCCCAGTAATGGATCAAAAAGTTTCATGCTTGAAATTCTTTGTATTTGCGTGTTTTCTCAAAAATAAAGGTTGGACATAGGAAAAATAATAACAATAGCTTGGTGGCGCAACCCACCACTCCGTTTCAAAGGGGACGCTCATAGCATCCATCCATCCATTCAGAAAATCAGGATATGAACAAGTTGCTGACGATACGTCAGTGATATTTTAGGAAAATGCTTCTTGTGAAATAAATGATTGCTATGTAACACATATGTCAACATCTCGCGTGGCTATGCAAACTACGAGCATGAATAATCAACATTAGCACTTCACGCCCCGAAATGTGGCGATACACAGTCCGCTCGGCAGTGTTATGATCGGCTTGGAACTGCACCTGTCAAATGTGGGAATCAAGCTCGAGCGCCTTTCCCATGACGAGATAATCCTCTTTCATCCCCGAGAGAGCGTCTGACTTCTACGGAGCAGACGAAAACAACGAGCTACCAAGAAGGAAGATCCGAGGGAGAGGAGGTCGCCAACTTGACCGCCCGACAGAGGTCTGACACTTCCACAAGTTCCCCGAAGGAGTCATCGGCAGGTTATGATCTTCATGGAATCTGTATCTCTCCAATGTGGGAAGCAAGCCCCAGCGCTTTTCCCGTGACGAGATAATCCCCTTCAGCCCCGAGAGAGCTCTCACCTCTACGGAGCATACGAAAACGGCGAGCTACCAAGAAGGAGGACCCGAGGGCGAGGAGGTCGTCAACTTGACCACCGGAGAGAGGACTTCCCCGAAGGAAATGCCGGCCACCACGAGGGGATTTAAGGCCGTCCTGGCCCCCGTGTTAATTAGAACCGCTCGAGACTCAGATAGAGTCAAAACCATGTACCAATGAAGTGAATACAATCTTTTCTATTTTTCATCATCACGATGCCCGCCTTCATCGTCGTTTCCTGATTCCTGCGGTGACGACCCACCTCACCCGGTCGAGATTATATCAGCTGGTTGGCAGCAATGGGATACTCCACCCTTCGTCCTGGCTTCAGCAGAATGGTGAGCGCTTGACTTTCTTTGAGAATTTGCCAGGTTTTAGCTTGTGTGTTTTCTAAAACGGTGAATTAGTTTCTGTACGTGCAGGCTCCTGTTGAAAGCCTTCTCACGTCACAGTAGAGTAAGAAAGTCCTCGTTCGGGATTGACCATGGATTTGGGCAAACGGAAAAAGCCAGAGTTGTTATTACTTTGTGAAGAGCTGGGAATTGAGGTCGGGAAAAGTCAGAGAAAGCCGCAGCTTATTGAGGCGATTGAGAAGTGCGGGGCTCTTGAGGACGAAATATCAGAAGCATGGGAAGAGATAGAGAAACGAGCTGAGAAAGCTGAGCAAAGCGCTGCAGAGGAAAGGCAAAGAGCTGAGAAAGCTGAACAAAGGGAAGCTGCAGAAAGAAAGGAACGCGAGGAACAGAGAGCTCACGAACTAAAGCTAAAAGAACTGGACGTGCAGCGGGATCTGGCCAGGCAATCAGCAAATAACCCCTCAATAGATGAAAGACGTTCAGGTGAAGTAGGAGTGAAGATAAGGGATCTCATGCCATCGTACAAGGTGAACGATGACATGGGTTTGTTTCTCGTTACTTTTGAACGAACCTGCGAGAGAAACGGGTTGGCACTAGAGAGTTGGCCACAACAGATTCTGACCGTTCTTCCTGGCGAAGCAACCGAAATAATTGCGAGGCTAACGAAGGACGAGTCAGAGGACTATCAGAAAGTAAAAGCTGCGCTGCTAAGAAAATATCGGCTCTCAGCGGAGGCTTTCCGCCGCCGTTTTCGGGAGGCAGTTAGGACACCGGGCGAGTCTTTTCAAGATTTCAGTTATAAGCTGAAAGCCAATTTAATTGAGTGGCTAAAAGGGGAAGATGCGTTCGGTTGTCACAACAAGGTTGTGGAGCTAATCTGCAAGGAGCAGTTCTATGGGTCCTTGAGCGAAGAGATGCGCCTGTGGATTCAAGATAGGTCGGGCGAAAAGGACTTAGAACGTGCCGCAGTACTAGCAGATGAATTCGCCGCACGTCGCGAATCAGAGAAAACGCGCGTCAGGCCATTGACGAAATTCAGCAAAGAGGAAAACAGGCGCCCTTTTCACAACGAGAAAGCTGGTAGTGGGACCAAAGACGTACCGACCGATAATTTAGGCCAGAATAACAGCGCAGCGAAAGATGAAAAGAAAACAACAAGAGCATTGGAGGCTACAAAACCGGTCGTCTGTTTCCGTTGCCAGGAGCCTGGACACCTTGCGATCGGCTGTCGGAAGCCTAGAATAGTTTTTTCTTTTGTGAATGGTGACGACGACAACTTGGCGCTCTTAGCACCCTACCTTCGCGACCTAGTAGTGAATGGAATAGCATGTAAGGTACTTAGGGACTCAGCTGCGACAATGGACATTGTCCACCCCGCGTACGTGAAACCTGAGGATTTCACCGGGGAATGTGCATGGATCCGGCAGGTAGTTGAGGAAAATAGTGTCTGCTTGCCCATAGCCAACGTGAATATTGAGGGGCCGTTCGGACTATTAAGGACTGAAGCCGCAGTATCACAAAATCTGTCCGAACATTATCCCTACTTGTTTTCAAATCGCTCGGAGATGCTGTTGAAGAAGAAGGGTCTGAGTTTTGGCGACCATACGGTCCAAGCTCTCACGCGTTCCAAAGCTCGGGAGATCGCGGCAAAGATGAAACACGGCAGCGAAGCCAGAAATATGCCTCATGGCATAGACACTCAGGAAGCACAGCCCCTAGCTAGTGAAAGCAGTGAAAAAGGCGCTAGCGAGGAGGCATGCGGCTCAGTAGAAATATCGCCGCAAGGGCTAGCTGAGGAATTAGAGACTAATTTCGTACTGCCACATTCGGAAGGCTTTTTAGACCTACTGAGAGTTGATAAAGAGGGACTCGCGGCAGAACAACAGAGTGATGTGTCCCTCGACAAACTGAAAGAACTAGAGAAAGAGGGGATAGCCAGAAGAAACATCACTTTTCGGCGTCGCGCTGGTCTTTTGTACCGACAGTACAAAGACACGAAGGGAGTACAGTATGATCAGCTCGTTGTTCCCTCAAGATACAGAGCTCCAATCCTAAACCTGTGCCATGGCAACGGCTGGGCGGGTCATTTAGGCATAAAGAAGACTAAAGACAGGTTACTGCGAGAATTTTATTGGCCGGGATGCTTCAAGGATGTAGAAAATTATGTCCAAACGTGCGAGGCTTGTCAGAAAGTGGGAAAGCCACACGAAAAGAGGAAAGCACCTATGAAGTTAGTTCCCGTAATCACTGAACCCTTCAAACGCTTAGTGGTTGATATTGTGGGACCCCTTCCCGTGACGAGTTCAGGGTACAAATACCTTTTGACAATGATTTGCCCCGCAACGAAGTTTCCGGAGGCCGTTCCCCTAAAAGAAATAAATTCAGTCCAGGTAGTTGAAGCCTTACTCTCGGTGTTCTCCCGATTAGGTTTCCCATCTGAATTACAGAGTGATCAGGGCAGCGTATTCACCAGCGCCCTTACTACCACCTTCCTAGAAAGGTGCGGCATTCGCATCATCCGCAGTTCAGTGCGGCATCCACAGAGCAACAGTGTAGAAGCATGGCACTCCGTTCTGAAAAGGGTACTGCGGGCATTGTGCTACGAGCAAAGAAAGGACTGGGAGGCATGCTTAGCGGCCACTATGTTTGCCTTGAGGTCGGTGCCGCATGAAGCCACAGGATTCAGCCCAGCTGAGCTCGTTTATGGGAGGTCGCTTCGATCTCCGCTTCAAATGGTGCGCGAGGCGTGGGAAGGGCGCGGAGATGACCCGACAGTTGTTGAGTATGTATTGGAACTCCTAGAGCGGTTGCAATCTTGTCAAGAGCTGGTGGAGGCAAACATGAAATCCGCCCAGATGAAAGCTAAAGTATACTATGATAGGAACGCTCGGAAGCGGACTTTCACTGTAGGAGATAAGGTGCTTTTGCTAACGGCGTCCAGAAAAAACAAGCTAGACGTCCTTTGGGAAGGACCTGCGGAGGTCATGGAGAAGCTCTCAGACACAAACTATGCCATCAAATTACCGGGTAGACGTAAAGAGCTGAGGATATACCACACGAACCTAATGAAACCATATCGAGAGCGTGAAGCCATAGTTCATCTCGCACTAAATACGCCCGAAGAAGTGGAAACAGAATTTGCTTATCCGATGCCGCCAACGGAACTTCCACTTTCTAAAGTATACGCGGACATAGGCGCAGACCCAAATTTAAATCCACGCCAGCGAAGCGAACTGCGAGAGCTCGTGGGTAACTTTGAAGACTGTTTTTTAGATCGGCCAGGTAGAACTAGCTTGATGGAGCATGATATTAAGCTGGTATCGGACGTGCCCATTCAGTGCAGGCCCTACCGGGTTTCACCTAGGCAGAGGCAAATTTTGGAAACCGAGATCCAGAGGATGTTAGAGCTGGGGTTAATTGTTCCCTCTGAGAGTGAATACGCGTCCCCGCTAATTCTGGTTGAGGCTCCGGGGAAAAGCCCCAGGCCTTGTATCGATTACCGAAGGCTAAACGCCATAACCAAAGATCAGAATTACCCCATTCCTAATCTGGAAGAGCGGGTGGAGACCATCAGCAGGGCTGAATACGTATCTACGCTAGACTTAACGAGGGGTTACTGGCAGGTACCACTGACAGAGCAAGCTAGCCATTATGCCGCCTTTACATCCCCTCTAGGTACCTTTCGGCCTCTTGTCCTCACTTTCGGATTGAAAAACGCTCCGTTTTGTTTCTCACGACTTATGGACCGGGTTCTGAAAGGAATGCAGGACTACGCGCTTCCCTACTTGGATGACATCGCAGTCTTCTCTCCTACTTGGGAGGACCATTTGCATCACCTTAAGAATGTGCTAGAGAGTTTGCGTGCGGCTGGTTTGACCCTGAAGGGCGAAAAATGTCAACTAGGAAAAGCCGAAGTTAGCTACTTAGGCCACAAGGTCGGACGTGGCTACAGACGCCCCCTTGAGATAAAAGTAGCCGCCATATCCGATTACCCTAGACCAGTGACGAAAACAGATGTCCGTTCCTTTTTGGGACTAACTGGCTATTATCAACATTACATCCGTAACTTTTCAGAAATCGCAAGTCCCCTCACGGACAGTTTACGGAAGAATGAACCAGTGAAAATTGTGTGGAACGAACAAAAAGACGAATCTTTCCTCAAGTTAAAGGCCGCTTTAGCCGACAAACCCATCTTGAGAGCTCCTGTTTATGATCTTCCTTTCATTCTGCAGTGCGATGCTAGTGATCGAGGCATGGGTGCAGTGCTCAGTCAGAAAAGTGAAAACGGGGAGGAACACCCGGTAGTGTTCGTAAGCCGGAAGCTGACCGTCCGCGAACAGGCCTATAGTACTTCCGAGAAGGAGTGCGCTTGCTTGGTATGGGCAATACACAAGCTTCAATGTTATCTGGCAGGATCACGGTTCCTAGTGGAAACTGACCATTGTCCTTTGACGTGGCTTAGGAATATGTCCCCGAGGAACGGCAGACTGCTACGCTGGAGCCTTAGTCTGCAAGAGCATAGCTTTGATGTCAGGTACAGGAAAGGACGCGACAATGCCAATGCGGATGGCCTCAGCCGTAGCTTCCCTGTGTGAAGCAAAATGTTGTAAAGGGCCCCTTTCGTTCTTTTTTTTTTTCTTTTCGCGGATGTGTTTTGTTCTTCAGTTTTCAACTCATGATTAACCCCATTATTGCTGCATTTCAATGCACTCTCGGTCTCTCAATAAATGTGGCTTTCCCGGGCAGGAGAAACAAAAACGTTAGGTATTAGGTTAATTGAAAAATGCACTTAAGTCTGGTTTTTTCCTTTTGTTAATTTTCGGGAAGCTCGAACGAGGGCTGCAGGTTTAATTCTGATAAGGTTTTGCGTGAAGAATGTGTGAACCTGGCAGTTCTCATGGTTAGTTGGGGGCTATCTGTTTGTTGTGCCTTGGGCTTGGCGTGGTCTATTTCCAGAGGGTGTCACCTGGCCTGCCTTGGAACGAACGGCGAAACAAAGCAGAGGCACGGGGTCTACGGTCTCTTCGAGGTGCTTGGATGCTGCAACCCCTTCGAGACCTCCTGTGGCGGTGGACGGGCTGTTATGATCGGCTTGGAACTGCACCTGTCAAATGTGGGAATCAAGCTCGAGCGCCTTTCCCATGACGAGATAATCCTCTTTCATCCCCGAGAGAGCGTCTGACTTCTACGGAGCATACGAAAACGGCGAGCTACCAAGAAGGAGGACCCGAGGGCGAGGAGGTCGTCAACTTGACCACCGGAGAGAGGACTTCCCCGAAGGAAATGCCGGCCACCACGAGGGGATTTAAGGCCGTCCTGGCCCCCGTGTTAATTAGAACCGCTCGAGACTCAGATAGAGTCAAAACCATGTACCAATGAAGTGAATACAATCTTTTCTATTTTTCATCATCACGATGCCCGCCTTCATCGTCGTTTCCTGATTCCTGCGGTGACGACCCACCTCACCCGGTCGAGATTATATCAGCAGCCATTACAAATAGCCGCTAATTCTGCGCGCATCCCAAATTATTGCGCTATGGCAGCGCAACGTCAAAGTACTCGTACTCTAGACAATCAGCAAAGCAACATCAGCAACAAGTGACAAATCAGTTGTAGGGAGTGCGCGCCACCGTTCACTTTTAAGCGTTAACATCGCGCCCTCGCTGACAATGAGGACCAGAAAAAGAATTCCTTGGAGGAATGCTTCGCATCACGTTTCGTCAAGTTGATGAGAGTGCAAAAACGCTTCCGTGTCCTGGCACTAACTAAATATAGACGTTACCTCACGACAGCCAATGAGAGAATGGCTGCCACCGTGTGTATCCAGAATAGGTGACCCGTAAAACGAGCAATCGCAGGGAATCGTGGGGCGCGCCGTCTGCTAGCAGCTTCCGGTTCAACGGACGACGCCGCGGCATCGGCGGCAGGTCCGGCGCACGTGTTTTTCTACGCGGTTTGAACTGTCAGTCGAGCGAAGCTTTCCGTCCGCTTTGTCGACCAGCAATGTCGTACCATTCATGCAGCTGATTTCTAGGTTTCAGTTCACTCTGGGCGCGACAAAGACGAGCCAAGAAAGGCAAGGATGCGCTTTTATTCATAAACGAACTCTGGTTTTCGTTACGGCAGCCTTTTTTGTTTCTGCCAGGTTCAGCTCTACGACATTTGCCGTTGCTTGGATGCACCCTCACTGACTGCTCTGCCTGTGGGTCAGTCAGATAGGTGAAAAAGTTATCGTTGTCCGATAATTTATCAAGCGTATAGAAGCATTACTTAGAAAATCGGGTGCTGAGGCGATGGCTACAGCGGTGCATGCTGTTCTGTGATCGTAGCTAAAACCCGATATCGTCGGTATAACGGCGCAGCTAGCGTTGAAAATGATAACTTTGCGCACTGTCAACGGCATTTCTCGGTCGAAACTATAGGTTTATTTGAAGTGGTACGTAGTTAGACGTTCTCGCTTTTTTGTCAACAATGGCCGTATCGCCGTCATATTACGGTTGCGCATTATCTCTATCTGTGCTGAAGAAGCTAAGGCGGGTTAGTTGGTTACGAGTAGGCATGTATCTCGCTGTGTCCCGCTTAAATTCACGCCGTAGAACCTCGTTTCATAATACCTCCATATGTGCATGCGAATACTGAAATAGTTCTGGTTGCCTGAGTCAATGTTAGAGAAAGAAATAACTTGGGGAATCATTCCGTGTCGGCCCTTACAAAGCTAATCGCCGCCTGATAAGTGGCACTGTACGTTTATTTTCTTTTTGTTCAAGGATGGTCTCTGCCTTGTAACAGTTTTGAAAGTGGCAGCCATTCCTCTGATGCTTGTGCACAGCTGACTCAGCAAGGGTTGCTGCAAGGCAGTAGTTACATGTGTTCACCTTTAACGCTTGAATTTGAGCAGCCAACGGCTGAACAGCCGATGATAGTTTTGCTAGGCACCTGCAACCGGGTAATTTTCGAGTGGGAGAAAGCCGGACTGCAAGCGCAAGTGGCTCAGTCAGCTAAGGCGTTTGCGCTGCTGAGTACGAGCTGGCGCGATCGAATCCCGGCCGCGGGGACCGCATTTCGATGGAGGCGAAATTCGAAAACGCCCGTGTGCTTGCGTAGTGCATGTTAAAGAACCCCAGGTGATGAAAATTAATCCGGAGCCCTCCACTACGGCGTGCCTCATAATCAGAACTGGTTTTGGCACGTAAAACCCCAGAAAGAAAACGGACTGCAAGCGCATCAATGAAATTCAACGGCGAAGCGGTGGCGGCGGCTGCGCTGACTTGAACCGGAAGCAGCTAGCAGACGGCCCATCCCACAATTCCTCGCTATTTTACGGGTCACCTATAGAAACTGAGTGCGCCACACGCCGGCCACTTATCACCGACGGCGATGCGCTCGCCACCTGCCCGCGCCGCCATCTGTCGTGGGTCGCACCACGTGATGTGAATCAATGCGTTTGTCTCGTTTTACAGCGTAAGCGATTATGGGCTCATTCCAATTTCGGTTGGCGATGTCGTCCGCCGCTGGTGCCCCGTCGCAGCTATCTCCAGGCCCACTATGGGGGATTGGCCAAGAAATAGTTCGCTTTTCTTGAGGACGAAAAAGAAGATTGAGGAGATGTATGGAAAAAATGGTGGAGCCGCAGCATTCATATGGGGACGGATTACCAGCGAAGCTGTTCAGGCTGCATACATTATGAAATCATACATTTTTTGCATACGGCACCACACTACGCCGACATAAGCGCCGCCGTGGTCACCGCACCTCCCATGCATCTGCCGCAACTACTGCAGCATCCGCGCCGGCACCTACGACGCGCTTGACGTTATAACCGCAGAAGCGCAGGCCACGTGCACAGGCGCCGTCGCCATTCTTTCCCCCTCTCCCCCTATCCGTCTCCATTGCTGCAACGCTGTCCGCTGTCGCCACAATATTTCCACCTCTCCCCTACGCGTCTTCACTGCTGCAGCGCCGACACCCCCGACGCGCGTGGCGTTATAACCACAGAAGCGCATGCCACGTGCACAGGCGCCGTCGCCACACTCTTTCCTCCTCTCCCCTACTCGTCGCCATTGTTGCAGCGCTGCCGCCACTCTTTCAGCCTCTCCCCACGAACGCGCGTGACGTTATAACCACAGAAGCGCATGCCACTTGCCCAATCGGCTCCATTCCTGTCGCCGATACGGACGCAAGCAGCCTATATTACCCCTGGTAATAACGCATGTGGGGGATGCATACGGTGGCTAGAGTTAAACAACTTCGCTATAACATATGGTTGATCCCTCTTTGATAGGAATCGGTAGAAAGTGAAACGTGTCTTCACAGAAGCTGTTTGCTTCGTCAACTCACGTCCGCTGCAGCAAAATGCGCACGATTTGCGGGTTTGCTTGGCGCGCGGCGCCTTGCTGCCGAGTCGCTTCGGCGAACAATTTTGGTCTGGCTCCGTAGTGTCTTGGGCAGCCAATTGAGCTGCAACGCGCTCAGCTTCAGGAATGCGGGTGTCAGAGTTTCCACCGTGCGCCGCGAACGCGTGAAGGCGTTCTGCTTCACGCTAGCGTGTCTCTCGCCGGACCAAAGCGAGATTCGTCCGTCGAAGTCGTAGCCGTCTGCGTCGTTTAGCGCAGCAGTTTTCTTAGTTGGTGCCATCGCAAGCGAAGCAGTAGGCGGCGTGGAAGCACTGCTGATGAATGTTGAAGCCACACTCCGTAGCCGACGAGGCGTCACAGGCTAACCCGACGTAAAGACATAACATGCGCGCAAACTGCGTCGTCACCTAAGTAGAAGGCCTACACCGCCTACACTAGGCACCGCGTTGGAGCCTCCGCTGCGATTGGATTGGATTGGATTTATTGGCCTCACCCTTTGTAATGGGTGGGCATCGCCGTGAAAAAGTAGCGATGCGCTGAGACTACCGAAGCGCTCACTGTCGGCGCTCGTTAGTGTCCTGATGCACTACTTCGCTTCACCGCTCCTAGATGGCGGCGCCATCCCTGTCAACATACAGTCCCTATATAAGAAAAGTACCGCCATCTACTCTTTCCTCCGCCGCCTCCTCTCCTAAAGCGCTTGCTTTTTCTTTACTTTTTGCTTGCGAAAGCCAAGTCGACGGTGGCGCACCTAGAAAGTTCACGTTAAAGCTTTCAGGCCGGGCGCGCGCCGCCGCCGCTGCCGGCTACTGCGGCTGCGCAGAGGACTTTCAACACGGCTCTGAGGCGGAAAAAAAGAAAATATAAAGAAGTGAAAAGCGCGCGCTATCATCGTCCAATCGGAGATACAGGAGAGAGAGAAGCGGCGTTTATCAAAGGATGGCGGTACTTTTCTTATATAGGGACTTTGTCAACAGTGATGGCAACTCTACGCTAGAATATGGGAGAGTGTCCAAAGCGCCGGCTCCGGCGAGGGCCTTTTTCTGTGAACTGCCGCGCCGCGCCGCTGCTGCTCCGGACCCGTGGGCTTCTCGCGCTCGCGAAGCGCGCGGGAAGCGGGGGTCGTCTGCTACGCACTGTACTTTCTTGCGTTCATTTTCCACGCAAAGCACTTAAACTCTATTTAACTTCAACAGTGTGGTGCTGCATGGAGCTTACCCATCTTTGAGCGTTGTCTTTCTGCTTGAGCAGCAAGAGAATGTAAAAACTAACGCGTCAAACTCATCAGCGCGGCCTACCTCCGATGCTAGAGTTCGGGAATGGTATTACGGTAACTGTGCGTGCGTAGAAACGCGCGAAATGAGCCCGCCCAAGGAAAGAAAGTAAAAAAAGAAACGTTATTCGCATGGGTACTTGCTTGCAAGATCAAAAAACCCGAGCCCGGCCCGGGCCCGGGTCAAAAAGCACACGCCGTGCCCGAGCCCGGCCCGAGCCCGTGAAAAAACTCCTCTACCCGGCCCGGCCCGGCCCGGCCCGGCCCGGCCCGCGGGCCGGGCCGGGCCCGGGCTTTCGGGTAAGCCCGAGCCCGTGCAGTGCTCTAATACCAAGTGAACGAGCCGCGAGAGTTACGCGGTTTATTTTTGGTACCGCGGCAACGGCCAACAGACACATTCCGCTTCCCAAGAGCCCAGTTAAGGATTTTGCCTTAATAAAGAAACAGAGCGCGGGATGCAGTCTTGTAAAGCAAATCGAATGCATGAAATAAAAGAAAGGAAACGATAGGGTGTAAAAGCGTTAGCATGAGCTAGCCATATCTGCTACGTTCTCTTGGTTATTATCGCGATCTCCAGCTTATTTTATTCTGCAGCACGTTCACGTTGCTCATTCCAAGCATAACTAAATCAAGTAAGCGCGCGGAATGCGTTACTCAAGCAGCCGCGTAAGCGCGGACCAAGCGAGCTAGAAGGAAATATACAAAATACCCGTATTCACAGCCGGCAAACGCGTTCTCTGTGCAGCGAGTCACTGCGGTATTACCTTGCGGTGACATGGTACTTAATATATCCCAAATTATCGCGATGTTGGCTAATAGCAACCAAAATATCAGGCTCGTAGCAGACGCCCGCCGCCTTGGCGCGGCTTCCGCAGCGGAGTAAGCCCACGGGTCCGGTGCAGCAGCGCCGCGGCGCGGGAGTTCACACAAAAAGGTCCTCGCTCCTCCCATGCATTCGCGCGGCGCTTTGGACACTCTCCCATATTCTAGGACACTCTGCACGTTCGCGCCGACGTCACATATATTACAGGAAATTGATGGTGGACCCCGGCGTAAAACACTTTCGTATTAAAATGATACAATGAAAAAATGTCACAGTTTCGCTCTAAGGGCGAAGCAATGAATGCGATAGCAACACAGCAATGTCATACGAAGTAAGGTGAGCGGCTTTGGTAGCAATATGAATTGTAGTAAACATGAGCTGATTAAGTAAGCAGGTGTGCTGCGGCGTAAGTAGACCGACATGAAGAGAGGCTCGATGACCACGAGAAGGCGCGTGTGAAACGGTGGTGTTGATGAGAAGCGCTTCCCGTGGGCAGCGCGTGCGAAGGGACACACCTGTAGCGCTGCACTGCCGACCCGGGCAGCATTGCATGTGTAGCGTGCGTTGGAAAATGTGGCCCGACTATTACGAACTCAATGAACAAGCGTGGTGTGAGCGCGCACAAACAAACAGGAATAGATCACACTGAATGACTGCAGCAACGACTGTCAAAACACTGGCAGCAAGCATACGCCGCAGCGGGCGAAGGTACGTGCGGTCTATCGCTTCAACGGAAACTGAGCGGCGAATGCACGGCGCAGAAAGGTCAGAGCCGTGTGGAGATAAGAGACGGTGCGGACGAGCGACGAGCGCGGTTGTTGGCAGAGTAGAAGTGCGCCCCCCCCCCCCCCCCCCCCCACCCGCTCCCTCCGGCGCTGGCTTCCTGCTTCCTTTCTTGCGCGTGGGAGATTGAGTGCGTTCGCTCTCCGTGATAGCGCGCGTCCCCGCACGCTTCCGCTCGGGCATACGGCGCGCGGCGAAGATTTTATCTGTAGGGAACCTCACGGCGACGGCGATGGCGACGCCGACGGCAGAAATCCGGTTCAAGTGTCCATATAATTGCTATCGCAATAAAAAATTGAGCGCAGCTTCACTAACTTAACGTCGCGAAGACTGATTAAACAGCGGAGCTGGTGGCTTCAACTTGGCTTTTACTTCCCGATGAGTCTTTTCGTAACGTTGCCGCGACACCGCCTCCCTCACTCGAAACTCGGGGTCTTCGTATCTTCGCCGGCGCTTAGCCTCGGCTTCCCTTGCTCGGAACCATGGTGTAAAAAGGAAGGTGATCCGACGGCGGCGCGAGGTGCGGCCACTTAGTGTGACTCTACGCACGCCGCTGCCGTAAGGGGCAGCACCTCTTCTGGGGGCCACTTTTTCGCTCGCTTTACAGGCGCTTCTATGGGCACGCGCGGCAGAAGTGCTTTATTTCGATGAATATATGTCGTTCGCCTGCTTAAAACGACTCTACTCGGTAGGAGGAATGTCCCTTTATATTTCTGCCGACATTCCGATTGACTCCGACGCGGCGAACAGCGGTAAGCGCAGCGCGCCGTCTGCTCGAGCAGACGACGCGTCTCTCTCGTGTTCGAAATGACGGTATTTTGACTGTAAGTGGCATGAAACCTTCTACCTGCTCAGGATTTGGCGTCTAAATAACGAAAAATTGCATATCTTTGGGTATGGGTGTTTAAATGCTGACGGAGGTCGTAAATTATCCCGTGTTGTGCCGCTTCTCCAAGGCCTCCTGAACACGTGCTGCCCCTAGCGGCGGCGCTCACTTCCGGTCACACGAAGTGGCCGCTCTCTCGCCCCAGCGCGGGCGCGCCGTCGGATCACCTATCTTCTTACACCGTGCTCGGAACTCTGGGTCGGCACGTCGTCGTTGGACCCATGCTCGAGCAGCTTCCCGTCGTGTTTCCTGCCGCGCCGCTTCTTCATCCGGAGACAGTTGCTTCTTCGTTCTCGCCATACTCGTCGCCGAACGTCGGAATGCTCTGCGCCGACAGTGCACGCTTTTTACTGCTTTATTGAAAGCGCTGCAGTCCAGTTGCGCGAGCAGGCAGTGACATCACTTTTTCATATTTCGCGTGCTTTCTCCAAGCCCGGCAAAGGGCTACATAAAAGATGGCGTTTTGGAAGAAACTTTACTGGGTTTTCCTGAGCTCGCGCTCTACATTTTTTTTTCCAATACGACTTGCGCTCTAGAACAGATATTGAAAATTTTGCTTAAATAAATATAAATAAATAGCTGACTAATCACACTTCAAAAAATAACATACCTAAAGAAGACTAAGAACGACGCGCACTTGCTCTAATTTCACTAGACGATACCATTCTATTTTTAAAATTTGGTTCTAGTTACGTGAAACACCCGTAGAAAATGCCTGGAGCAGCTTTTTTCTCTTGTTGATGTCATACATATTGAAATACTTGTTGGATTGAAACATAACCTCCGGTGGCTGCAATAGTTTTCGGGAGCTGTAGAAGTGACTAAGGTGACTATTTGGGCATGTTGGTAAGACATGAAAGAACTCTATACGCACAAGACGAAGACGGAGAAGAGGCTAATACACACGAGCGCAGACTCACAACAGTGTTTTATTTCGAAGCAAGCACCCACATACATAGCAAAATCTGTGACCGCCCGCAGAAAATTCCTATCTTTACGCAAGAAACCTGGCAATCAATTCCGCTTCGATGGTCTCGCGGGTTAACTGGTTACGACTTTTGCTAAGAAAAGTCGTTTTGCCTAGCAAAAGTCGTAATGAGTTAACCCGAGAGATCATCGAAGCGGAATTGATTGCCAGCTTTGGTGACACCTGTGTGTCAAAACAGTCTGTCGTCCTTTCTACGAAGGAGTTATCTTTCTTGCGTAAAGATAGGAATTTCCTGCGGGCGGCGCACACGTGATGTGTCACAGATTTTGCTTTGTATGTGGTTGCTTGCTTCGAAATAAAACACTGTAGTGAGTCTGCGCTCGTGTATGTTAGCCTCTCCTCTGTCCTCGACTGGTGCGCATGTAAAAATTGATTATTTGTGGCCCCCGAAAAGTCTTCTCAGCCGGCCGGCAGGCAGCCTCTTGACGCGTAGATGCCTCGTCGCTGATCCAGGTAGGTGCCATCCATGCAGTGTGCGGCCCCCTAGTGGCCAAATGTCAAGCGTATAAAACTGCTGGCACGTGCCCTTGAAAACGGCTGAAAGCGGCGGCGTGCCGAGCTCATCACCGGAAGCCCGCGTTGGGCAACCTTGGCTTCCCCCAAGGCAGCGTAAACACAGTCGCGTCGGCACACCTGTCGCTGGCGCCGTGCGAGTCGGACCAACCGAGGGGCGACGATGCAGGTCGGTGAACCGGTTTTCCTCCTCTAGCAGAGATGTGAGCAGTTGGCGCGCCTCCCATTCACGGAAGCGTTCACTTGTGATGTGCACAGGGAAGAAAGGGGTCACGCTATCGGATTCTAGATGCTGTTGACGGTGTAACAGCGGAGGCTGGAACGCGCATTGTTAATAATATTATTGTGGAAGCGCTTGCCGAACGTGTCGTGCAGAGCTACTCTCGCATTACGATTACCGGTGTGTAATAGGATGCCGAACTAGAACGCAATAGATCGTTACGACCGCTGGTGATTTAAAAATGGCTCAATGGTATTAAATCGTGGACACTCAATTTGAAATACCACGACACTTATTTAAACAAAGCCTCCAATGATCGCCTGTCAGCATAGCAGCCTTGTACTGCTGCTGAATGTCTCGATTCTTGGAAACAGTGTCCCTGATAGAGGCCGATTGCGAAAACAGTTCCGTGCTGTTACGCAAGAGGCCGGCATAACTTTTGAACACGGGAAATATGTCGCTAAAAGTTCCTTGCACGCTTCCATCTGTGTTTGCTCGTGCGCAAATAATTGTGCGTTGTGGTTTAAAACAAATTCGTTATGGCGCTTGACGGCAATAATAAACTAAATGCACTGACAAACCTCTTATCTAAGTAATGGCAAGGAGGGAGACGCAATCTCGTTCAGATGGTTTGATCAAGCAGACTATTGAGTATCAAAGCGATGCATTGCCTCGCATCTCGTTGTTGAGTTCCGGGGACCCACGAACGGCTTTTCATCTCGCCTCCTTTCACATTGTAATGTGATAAGCAAACAACTGGAGATTAATTTCGACAACTCTGTTGCGTGCGCGCCCCCATTGAAATGCAGCGCAGGATTTGACCCGTCGTGCAGCCACCGTTGGCGGCCAAGAAGCGCTTTGGCTCCGCAGTCGACAGGAAGTGCTGTACTTCCCGAAGGTCGCGCATGCGCCGAATACCGGCAGATGGGCTCATCTGAAAACCCAGCAAGCTGACAGACAATTGAGTTCCAGTAAAGGCACCTCTGTTTTGCGTATAAAACCCCAACACTTAGTTTGGCTCAAGTCAAAAGCACACCCACTTGTTCATGCAGTAGCACATTCAACGCATTACACTTGAGGCGTAGCGAGGAATACCCTGACCATGCTTTGCTCAAAAAGGGGCGCCCTTCAATGTAGCCACATAAGCGTGGTCACATCGCTGTGCCTGATTAGGTGCTTTTATTTGGGCGTGGATTGTGAGTGGTGTGTATATTGCATAAAAACGGCATGAAAGTAAAGTTGCGACCTTTGTGGGGGATAGACGCAAATATTTGGAAACGTTGCACGCGGCATACCATAAAAGTAAACACATCGCCCTTAGTGGTATACTATAGGCCGTTGATCTCGAGGCTGAGTGGAAAGCGCTTCTCTCGGGGGCCCCCCACAAGGGAGGGTGCAGTACCACCAATGCTGCACCATTCTATAGTGCAGCTGAGTCATGGTGCGTCCACTTTCCGATATGCAGCCGAATGCGAAACGCATACCGCGACGACGGCGTGCCTCGAATAATTGCTGTCGCAATAAAACGGCAATAATGCACCGGAACACTTGTATGCAATTAGCTGACTAAAAGTTTACAATCGCGCGCCGTGCCATTCAGTCTCGAAATGTTCTCTCTCGTTCTGTTTAGCGTTGCTTTGTGAATACCGACGTCAAGCAGCCAGCTGTTATCGCCCAGCTTTTATACTGGGCCGTGAGGCCTGGTCATCGCTGGAAGCGATCAAGAATGGTTTCTAAAAAAAATTCAATCAGCATATGAGTTTGGAAGAGCCCAGCAGGGCCATCAGACACTGTGCATAGGAAAAATGTTAGCAAACGGCTCATCTTTTCAGAGCTCAACAATGGATGGAGTCCATTCTAGCTAGCGCAAAACCCGAGAATGGCCATCTGTCATGGCGTACGTGACGCCAGTGTGGCGCTGCAATCGTACTACGGTCGAACGGGCCTCGTCGCCAGCGCTCCAAACCGCGGCATGTTGTCGAACCCCGTTCGCGATCCGCAGTCGTCCACGTGTCATAGCAAGCAACATCCGCAACAAAGCGGAGGGCCCCGTGGCGCAGAAAATCAGGCGTCCGTAGCGGAAAACAATCATCCCGCAGCATCCCCGACCGCGCATGCCCTCCGCGTGGGCGCAAGGGGTGAGTGAACAAAAATTTAATTTCTCAATGCAATCCGTCAGAAAAATGGGAAAGTACGCCTCAGCCACAACCTACAGACATGATGGCGTCAGATTGTAATTTGAATGTACGAGAAAACATAATTCTGTTACGAGGAAACTGAAACACAAACCCCTTTTCCAGCATTTCCACCATACCAACAGCGGCGCGCTCGGGTAGATTACTTGCGAAAATCATATCCAGATGGCGCTCGCAACCTCGGCGGGTCAAATTGGGACTTCGCCTGCCTAATGCGTTTTGGACACGCGCGCGCTTCGGGGCAATAGCGAACAATTAATAAAATATTTTAAAAAACGTCCTAGGGCCTTTACATTTTAATATAAGACGACTTATATTGCCCCTGGAAAAATGTCTTCCCAGCAATGCATTTCTGGTTAAAAGTGAAGCCGACTTTAAGGGGATCGGTGTAAGCTAGGTCTTTGTAAGTTGGCTTTCCCACGTTCTGTGTTGCAGTGAAGCCTACGCATAAAGAAATATGCGATGCGAACGGGGCCCGACAACGTTATCGCGTTCCACTCTTAAAGGCGAAGCTTAAGCGTCCTCCAATTTTTAATTGAATTGAATTCTGTGGTTTTAGTGCCATAACCAGCGGCGCGGGTAGACAGAAAAAAGAAAAACAGGTGTTGGTGTCGCTGACGTCACAACGGCGGCTGCGGTTGTGGCGACAGTCGACTGCGAAGGGAGAGAGATGGCGATGGCTTGCCCGGGGCCTAGCGGATTGCGCGGTAGACATCGGAAGTACGCTACGGCCGATGATGCTCGCCAAGCGAGACACAAGGTGCGAAGCGATCAAGCTGTTCGACCACGAGTGCTGCATAATGAGAGGATGCAACGTGAAGTCGAAGAGAAACGTCGTTGGCGCTAGTCTGACTCCGCTATACAAGCGCGCGAAACTGCAGCTAAGCGTCGAAAACGAGCCGAACTGCGAAAGCAGCAACGCGACGATGCGAGACGGCGCATTACCAAGTGTGCAGCAGGCTTTCGCCTTCACGTGTTACAGGAGTGTAACATGCTGCCGAATTTTTTATTGGTGCATTTCTGCCGTCGTCGTCGCCGTTCCGTATAAAGTCTACGGGCGATAACACCGTCGCCACGCACCCTACGCTGTATGTGCGAGTGAAAGCGTGGCTTAGTCTCGCCCGTGCGAAAGAGAGCAAACCGGGCAGCAAACGTCTTCCGTTGCGCGTGAGGCACCCAGCGTCGCGAGGCAACGGGGCATCCGGCTGCGTATGTGGCGGCTGTATCTTGAGGTGTGCGTGCTGCGTGTTCTCGCGCTCAGTTTGCGTTCAAGCGATCAACAACAGCACGAAGGTTACTTCGCTCGCTGCTGCACCGCGTTTCCTCACGCCAGCGTTTTGACAGCGAGTGTCAAGTGTTCATGTTTGCTGTGCGCGCTGACACCAAGCTTGTTAAATTCATTAGCACGCGAATGTTTACAAGTTGATACGGGCAGTAAAAGTACTATCCTTACTTCGTATGACTCGCTGCTAATATGCTATCGCAATCGCTGCTTAATTCGCCTTTCGGGCGAAACTGCGACTTTGTTTCCTTCCTCCATAGCACTCCGCGGAGCGCGGCCATGCACGCTGCCCCGGATTTCGTACTAAGAGTAGACGACATAAGGCGACAAACGCTCTTCTGAAATTGTCTAATTAGGGGAGCTGGCGCGTGGTATGGCACCACCTCCGCTGTGTTTGAAACTAGATAGAGGCATGCCCAGGGTGCACTCATTGACATACGTCAGATTATCTGCACATTTTATTGTTGCTCTTGCGCGTGCCGTGCTATCTTGGCTGCCGCCGAGCAAACTAGGCCTCGGGCGAGTCAGAAGCCTGCAGAGCACCCCAGATTCCTTATTCACGATGAGCCGATGCATTCTTGTATGCAGAGTGTCCCAACTATCATGCCCCAAGATATAAAAGTGTAAATGTCACGTAGCTGGACAGAAACATGTCAATCATGATTGCCGTGGCTTGGAGATAGATTATTTTTTGCATTCTGCCTAATTACATAATTAGTCTTAATTCATTAACTTCCTAAATACTATAATTAGATGAAAAGTGTCGATCAGAAAATTGTAGAGCAACGCGAAAAACTCCCCATGCAGCTTTCTTTGCTCAACATGCTACATAAAAGTTTTTCCGAGAGTGAAGGAAGCCTGCAAATACACGAAAAATTGTCGCGCGCCTGGCCGCTGGAGGCACTTTGCGTGTATTCCTCAGCTGGCTTGTTGGCGCCCCTCGTTTTGTGCTCGTGCCACAAACGAGTCAACACAAGCTTGCACCCCTCTTCACAATAGTGCAAGGGCGGCCAATACTCTATAATTTTATCATTGACACTTCTCATCTAATTATACTATTTGAGAAGTTGATTAATTATTTAAGACTAACTGTGTAATTAGGCGGAAGGAAAAAAAATCACTGGTTTGGATGATCAGCGATTCCAGGTGTAGTCGTACTGATAAGTACCTCTCCGTGACAATGGCCTATGCCTCGTCCCAGTTTATCGTGTGGCGCGTGTTTCGAACGTGCTCTGCGTTGGCATTTAGGTTGTTTCGGTCACCTTTGGAATTACCTGCTTCTCTGATGTAGGCATACTTGTAATCTTACCACCGCATCATCATCAGCCTATGTTTATGTTCACTGCAGGACGACGGCCTCTCCCTGCGATCTCCAATTACCCCTGTCTTGCGCTAGCTGATTCCAACTAGCGCCTGCAAATTTCCGAACTTCATCACCCCATCTGGTTTTCTGCCGACCTCGACTGCGCTTCCCTTCTCTCTGTACCTATTCTGCAACTCTAATGGTCCACCGGTTATCCATCCTACGCATTACATGGCCTGCCCAGCTCCATTTTTTTTCTTGATGTCAGTTAGAAAATCGGCTATCCCCGTTTGCTTTCTGAATATCGGCTATCCCACACCGCTCTCTTCCTGTCTCTTAACGTTAGGCCGAACATTTTATTGCGATAGCAATTATATGGACACTCCTAGAAGATTTCTGCCGTCGCCGTATGCTGTATTGCGAATGAAAGCACGCGCCCTCAGGACGCGCGCTTTCACGGGGAACGAACGCATGGCGGAGAGCAAACGCGACGTCTTCCGTTGCGCGAAAGCACTGTAACGAAAGGCCGTGGGGAGATGGGAGGGAAGGAGGGGGGGGGGGGGGGAGACGTTGTGCTGCGGCACCAAATAAGCATCTTGCGACCGGCCGCAAGGGGAACTGGAATCTCGCATGCGAATTGACGAAAGCGGAAATGCAGCGCGGGAGGGAGGGGGTGCGGCTAAGCAACTGCGTACGTGTACTTTGCGCAGCGGCGGGCGGTCGCGCGCACCGTATCTTGAAAGTGATCTGCACCACGGCGCTTACTGTTACGGGCCGGGGTTTGGGGGTACCTTCAACAGCGTCTGCTTGGAGCTCGAACCAGGTTGACCGTCGGAGAGGGTCCGGCAGGGAAGACGAGGCGACGTAAAAAAACAAGTAACAGACGTTTAATACATGGTTACGGGTGAGCGGTGTGCTTCAAAGGGAACACACAAGAAAAGTTCAGCGTGCATGCACCTGCACGCTACGGCAAAACAAAAGTGTTTTTCCACGTGGCTGCTGGTTGGCTTTCTTATACTCTCCACCGTCCGGGCAATCTCCCCCTCTCTTCTCTGCCACTGCAGGACATGGAGAAAACCAGGAGTAGAGATGGTGGGTGACCGGAGCGGGGTGAACGTCCTCAGCGGGGGAGGAAGGCTTGAGGGCGGAACGGTGGTTTCGTCTCTGACCCTCGCGACTGACAGGTCTATTCATAATGACGAGCGAGATCGTTAGGCACGCCGATTACCATGCGTTTGCACGTGGTCCGAGCATGGCCGCTGGAAGTGAATCAGAATTGACTACACGTGGTCCGGGCATCGCAGCTCTAAGGGCGCGTTCACACTGAACCATTCGGCGTCTGGAGCGGCGCGGAACCCAGTTCGGCGGCGGCGAGATCCGCCAGAATAGCCCTTTCCGCGCCGATCGGTCTCGGACCGATTTTTGCGGCAGCTGCCGCCGGATTCCCTCACCGCGGACCAATCGGAGCGCGAGTAAGAATTTCAAAGATGGCGGCCGAGTCGGACGCGCGCGCGTTGTCGCAGTCGTCGAAGTCTGTCGCGACGTCGGAAATGCTGATCGAATTGGTCCGAAACATAATCGTTGTCACGAATAACAATACATCTCAACTTACTCTCGGTAGTACTCTACGTCGCGATCTCGCAGAAGGGGTAGTATTTTGGTGGCGTGACCAAGTTTTCGCGCTCTTGCAAAGCAGGACGAACCCACCACCGCCGCTGGCGTCGTATCTTCTGCGAATGCTTCTGCGCGTCATGCATCGCCAGAAAGTGCTTGCCAACAAGCCTAGCAGTACTGCCTTTTCTTGCTCAGGGTTATTGCCGTTGCTTGCAGCGATTAGGCGCAAAACCACGCGAACTCTACACGAGCGAAGATAACTCGAGGGCACATCCGGTATATCCCGCGCTTGTTTGGAGGTTAGTGCTTTACACAGCAGCTGTATCGCGTTCCGGCGGCGCGGTGGGCAAGCAGTGTGAACGGCGTGGATTTCGAATTCCGTTCGCTCTAGAGGCCGGATTCCCCAGTGTGAACGTGCCCTAAGGGAATCGTAAAACTACCTTTTTATTTTTTTTTATTTTATTTATTCATACTGCAGGCCAACATACTGAGCCATGCAGGAGGGGCAATACAATTGACAAGTAATGACAAAAAATAGACAAAAAATAGGAAAATTTAAACAGTGCATGAAAAGGATGCAACCCATGGCCACGTTATAAAATCAAAAATGTAATATGTAACTACAAGAAAAAGAACCGCACATTTGAATTTATACGTGGATGAAAAAAAAAAGCTGTGCCAAACAACAATCGGGCACTAGACATAACTAAATACACGAAATTTCACATAAATAAACGAGAAAATAGGTACAAATACTGCTTATGGTTGTAATAATTTATGTGACAAATAGTTTTCTAACTCATTTGTGAAGTTCGCTGATTGTAGTACATCAACAGGGAGGGAATTCCATTCGTTTATAGTACGCGGATAAAAACTATTCATGTGAGATTTTGTTTTAGCAAATATTGGCGTAAGGGAAAAGTTGGGTCTATGTCTTGTTGTTCGAGCATTAAGAGGCGTTACATAAGGAGGCAATTGAAGCCCGATTTTTCCATTTATGATGTTATGTAAAAACTGGAGACGACTAACTTTACGCCTGTGTTCTAGTAAACTGATTTTATTTCTAAGCATTAGTAGGGACGGGGAATCCTCTCTTATATTTTCCAAATATAAATCTAACGGCCTTCCTTTGTACACGTTCCAAACTCATGATGTCCTTCTTGGTATGAGGATCCCATACAACCGCCGCGTATTCAAGTTTCGATCGCACCAATGTGTTATATGGTAAAATTTTGGTGTTTACCGGTGCATTTTTAAGTTTCCTTGTCAAGAACCATAATTTGCGCAAAGCTGCTGAACATGTAAGGGAAATATGGTCTGACCAGGAGAATCTGTTAGTGAATGTGACGCCGAAGTATTTGTAGTTTTCAAGATGAGTTATTTTTGTATTGTTTAGAACATAAGAAAATATACTAGGTTCCCTTTTCCGTGTTACTCGCAGCAAGACTGTTTTATGTACATTTATTTCCATGCCCCAAAGTTTACACGAATCGGAAATTGCAATAACTGACTTCTGCAAGCATGCGTGATCGTTCCGTGAAGCTATTTTTTTAAATATGACACAGTCATCTGCAAATAAATTAACATGCACATCATCGGGGATTTCGTCTATTATATCATTAATATAATCAAAAATAAAAGGGGTCCTAATACGCCGCCTTGCGGTACGCCCGAAGTTACCTGACGGACACTTGAGGAACATTTATTAATTTCTACGAACTGCTGCCTATGTCGGAGATAGGCCTGGATCCATGATATAATATTTGAAGGAAGACCAATGCACTCAAGCTTGTGGATTAATTTTCCATGGGGTACCTTATCGAACGCCTTACTAAAATCAAAAAAGAGCATGTCAACTTGCCCGGACGAGTCAAGTACTTCAGAGATTTTGTGAACAACTGACACAAGCTGAGTTGAAGTCGATAATCCCTTTCTGAACCCATGCTCAAGTGGAGATAGGATATTGTGATCTGCCAAATACTGACGAATAAAGCCTGCGACAATGTGCTCTAACAATTTGCTGCATGTGCTTGTAATAGAAACAGGACGATAATTTGACACTGTAAGGCGATCACCCTTTTTATGAATTGGGACAACTCTTGCCTTACGCCAGTCTGATGGTATCTCTGCTAAATGTAAGGATAATTTGAAAAAATCTGTTAATAATACACATATCTGTTCTGCATACCTTCGTAAAAACGGATTCGGAAGCTTATCAGGGCCTGCAGATTTCCTAACGTTGATATTAAGGAGCATCTGAAAACACCTTCTCGGGAAACCATAATGTCGCGTAAGAAAGACTTATTTGTATTGCATCGTTCGAATTCATCTAGGTCAGAGAATACACTTCCGAAGTAATCATTAAAGTGCTCAGCAATTATGTGGGCGTCTTCAGTAACTTTACCATTAATCTTTATTTTATGCGATGCCTCTTTTGATGGACTTAAATAGCGCCAAAACTTCTGTGGAGCATTTGAAATAAAATCAGCAAGGCTATGACTGAAGAATCTTTCTCGTGCAGCTTTAACTTTTGCCAGTAATTCACTTTTTAATTCATTGACATGCGCACTCTTTATTTTTTTATGTTTTCGTTTCATTCTTTTCAACTTCCGCCTAGTTTGGATAATATCTCTGTTGATCCAAGGGTTACATGGAGGTTTCTTGACCGCCTTCAATGGAATAAATCTTTCAATACAATAAGTAACAGTGTCTCTGAATCTTTGCCATGAAAGCTCGACATCATCTTGGACAATATTAAGGTGCAGGTCCAAGTAATCAATTATTTATTCATCATCTGCTTTAGCATAATCTCTAACCTGAATTTTTTCTCTGGGTAGTCTGACATTATTCACAGCCAGCGATGACGAAAAAGAAATCAATTTATGGTCGGAAATGCCTCTTTTAATTTCAGTGGTTCCTTCACCGAAAACTTCGCTGAGGAATAAGAGGTCAAGAATATTCCCTCCCCGAGTACAAACATTAACAACCTGCTGGAGGCTGAAAGTTAGCATGATAATCAATGAGTAAATCAGAGGAAGGACTGTGTCCATAACTCCAATTTTGCCATTCTATTTGTGGGAGATTAAAATCACCAGTAATTATTAAGCTTTTTCCTCTATATTTCAAAAGATTATCATATAATTTCTGCATAAATTGATCATCAGCATTTGGTGTCCGATACACAGAACATAATATGTTCTGCTAATATGTTTCGCTGCTCAGTCAAAACGCTTGCTCACGCCAGCGTTTTGACAGCGGTTGTGTGCGGTCGTCGAGTGTAACCTATTCATGTTTGCTTGTGCGCGCTGACATCATACTTGTTAATTCAGTTAGTAAGCGAATGTGTCCAAGTTTATACAGCCGATAAAACTACTATCCTCACTCCGTATAGCTATCTACTATTTTGCTATCGCAATTGATGCTTCGCCTTTAGGGCGAAACTGCGACTTTTTTTTTCGTTCCATCGTTTTTTTTTTTGTGTGGTCCTTAACTTGTTCTCGAGCTTCTTTGTTACACTCTCGAATCAATAACGATGCAAATGATGTGCGCGGATCCTCCGCTCACAAACATAACAGCTGGACGTTATCTCAGGCATTGTCGCCAATCTGACCTGGCCCATGAGGCGCGCAAGACGTTTATACAATGGTGCTGTGTATCAGTGCGCATCGCAGTGAGCTGCACGGGGAAATGATGCAGCACCACTTCAGAGAGGGTTGCTGCGGCAGTCCCTGCAAGATGGGTTAAGTAGAGCAGGGGACCTATAAGAAACCCCTCCAGAATGCACGGGCTTAGAAGATTACTATTGCAAGACAGCAACGAACTGAAGGCGGTTAGTAGCAGAGTACTCTAGTCCGGTAAGGAGACCTATATTTAATTTGCTTCGCTCGAAAACTGGTAGTTTGTTACATAACTTGTTAAATGTTTTGAGTAATCAAGGAAAATATATTCAACCATTGAAGAACGGCTTAAAATTAGATAGTTTGTGAATGACGGAAATAAGTTTCGCACGAAAATGACTCACCAAAACCGTGCTGTGGAGATGAAAAGAGCGAAATAGAATCGAGAACGTTAGTTAACTGTGGTAACAGAATATGTTATAACTTTTACATGGGATGGTAGTTAATGATATGGGGCAGTAATTTATAGGTAAATACTTGTTAACTGACTTGTGGATTGGAATCGCTTTCCCTATGTTCCTGCGTGCAGGAATGCGATGGGTGTCGAGTTATTGTTGAAATGTTATCGAAAGAGGTGAGCACAAAGCAGTATTTATGTAAAATTTTGCCGTAATGAGGTGGCACCAGGGCTAGCTGACATCTTAAGAGACTCGATTACATTAGAAACACAACATGGTTCAGTGATTATTAGGTGCATAGCAAGACACTCTTGGGATCAGATCGAAAACGAGCGGCTAGAACCAGTAAGGGAAATTTTCCAAAATGTGTTGTTGAGAATGAAGGGTGAATCGTCATTTGGTACAAGATTCCCAGTAGAATCAACTAGGGTAATAGTGTTGTAAGCAGAACGAACAATTACATGCCAAAGTTTTTTTAGGATCATTAGTCAATATGAAAGGAAAGATTACCTGAATTTCATTTCACTTGTGCCATTGCATCCATTATGTATGAATGGCACTGTTATAGGCTTTCCAATGAGCTTTGTTGGGGAACACTTGGTGGCACAAAATGCTTGTTTTCTGTTAGGCATTTCGCCCGCCGCGGTGGCGCGTAGAGGCTTTGCGCTGTTATTTCGACGGGGGTGAAAGGCCCGTGCATGGTGTACCTCCCGTGGTCAAAATGAATGCCTCATTACGGCGTGCCTCCCATACAAAGCCTTGTTTTGGCACGTAAGACATTAGAATTTAATTTAGCTAGACGGTTGGCGTTGTACCAAGGGGTTCTTACGTTTTAAGGGATGTTGTCCAGAAGGACATAACTGTGTGTTCCTGTGCCTTGGAAAACTGCCAGTTATCATAAACGGAACGTTGATCAAAGTCGTCAAAATTAGCATTATTGTTGTTTAGTATTGTTTTCATACATGCATGAGGCTTTGAAATAGAAATCTTAAAGCTTAATTCCAACGCTAAATGATTTGTTAAGCCTCGAGTGTACAAAATGTCACACGAGCTCGCGGCTTGATGTCAGTACTATGTCAAGAGTGTCAGCGGCCTCTCTCGAAATTTGGGTCGGCTGGGTTACTTACTGCGTTCGTCAAGAATGAAAAAAGTTTTAAAAAATGATTGGTTTCAGCGGAGGGTGCATTAAATGCTGGAGGCAAAGAAGCCCAAAATATGTTAGGAAATATAAAGTCACGTATGAGAAAAGCTGGACCATTCCGAAATTGCGTGCAAGTAGTGCATGATGTTTAGTGCATCATGGAGTGTTTAAAAAAAGTAAGAATAGAAAAAAAGGCGGTAGTAGACACCAAATATGAATTTGCGATGGCTCGATTCGATGCATACCCAGCTATATGCAAGCTGACAAAGTACTTGAATAAAGCGAGATTTTTGAGGCTTTTTAATGGCTCTCAGTATACCGCCCCGAGCACGTGTAGTACGGTAACAATTAATTGCGAAACGCGAGACATACTTAAAAATGTCGTAAATATTACGGCTCAAGGAAGTTTCCGTTAAGGCAATAACGCCTGCTTCATAATATTCAATGAAATAAATAATTACGTTTGTAGAGTATACTGCATTTGTTACCATGTAATACATTCACATGTGTGGATAATGAAGAAAAAACTTGGAGGACGCTGAAGCTTCGCCTTTAAGAGTGGAACGTGATATCATTCAAAAATCTCTGACTGCTTCGCACGCTTCCCGGCAACTGCAGCTTATGTAACCGTAATGTTCACCAGGAAACGCTGGCACGAGGGCGAGCTTTCTGTTTTTTTTTTCATTCCCCCGCACTGCGGAATCCGCCGCTGCCGCGGATGCGTGGAGGTGAGCGCCATCTGGATGGTGTTGCAAGGAACTGAGTGGAGCGCGCCGCTCCCCCTAGGACAGACCTCAAACGGCAGCTGGCAAAGGGGTTTGTGTTTGAGTTTCCGCGTAAGAGAATTATGTTTTTTGGTATATTCAAATTACAATCCGACGCTATCATGTCTGTAAGTTGTTTGTAAGTCATACTTTACGAATTTTTTAAAGCATTTTACTATATGAGAAATTCAATTAGTTCAGTAATGCCTATTTTCTGCGGCACGGGGTCCTTAACGGTCGCGCGTTGAGATTAGTTGCTCATTTCCCCTAGATACAGGGGGACGAAATAATACGCGATGTGCGTGCCCAACTAATTGTGGCGCCCTTTCACGAAGCAAGTACCTTCTGTCGCGACATGGCACTGGGCATGGGCGTTCTTTCTTGCTTTTGCGCCTGCCCATACGCCCACTTTAGACATCCTGCTGTCGGAATCGCCATGATTGCAGACGATTCGCTAGGAGAGCGCTGTCGTTTTTGGTCGGTGGAGTTTGCAGGGCACTGTCACCAGACACAACAGCCGAAATGGACACCCCTCTCCTAGGGTATATTCTCCTATAGTAGTCTGATGCCAACGTCATGAGACTCATCAAGGCAACAAATCAGCAGCTGATAGGCCCAGGTCAGACAGCGATCTTCACTGCTGGCTGCATCGGAGAAACATTCGCCTAGGGTGGCGCTAAAATCCACGATTCAATCTTCTCATCAAAGAATTCAAAGAAGCGCTGCTTAGTCGGCCAGCCGTAGAATCACTCTGGATTCTGCGACGCCCTCTACAAATGGCATATACGCGTACGCAAACGACGGACATATCAGAGCTTATGGGTCCCCCAAGCTAACGTCCGGCAATCAACTCATGAAGACTGAGTACCTGATCAAAGTCAAGAACAATGCCAAGCCCTACACAGTCTCACGTATTCTAGGCGTATGCCAAATCTACTACTACCACTTGTAAAGAAAGAGCGAAAAAGGATGGAGGACATGGGTGTTATTCAGAAGGTAGAGCAAGCAATCGAACAGTGTTTCCCGATGATCGTCTCATGGAAAAAGAACGACGTCCACGTCTATGTTCACTATGGCCATCCGAATCAGCACATCATTTGGGAACGAGTGCTTAAGTCTACAGTTGACTAGTGCGTCGCAAAATTAGCAGGCGCAACAGTTCTCAGCCACCAAGATCCATGGACAGGCTCCTTTGGGCAAGGAGTCACGAACATACAACCTTCATCGCACCAGTAGGAAGTTTCCAGTCCTTGAGACTTCCTTTCGGAATCTCCACGGCACGAGAGTTCTACAAACGCGTGATGCTTCGAGTGCTGGAAAGACTAGACTACGGTAGTTGTCTGCAAGATGACATCATTGCCTTAGGAAAGACAACTGGAGAACACGATGGCAGTATAGGGTATACGTTAAATAAGCTAGAACATACAGGCGTTGCTCAGAACATCGACAAGTGCTCTTTTCGTCAAACTGAAGTCGCATACCTAAGGCATGTGGTATCCGCAGCAGGTGCCAGCGCTGACCCGGACAAAGCTATGACACAGCTGGACCCATCACTAGACGGATCAGAAGTCTGTTCTTTCTTCTGTTACACAAACCAACTGGTGAAATCTCTCCCAGGCTTAGTAGACTGGACAAAACGTCTGCGACACCAAGACGCGGAATGACCCTAGGACCCGGCTCAACAGAGCTTTGACGAAATCAAGGAAGCAGCTTTTAGCAAGACACCAACCTACTACAGTGCTCCACTGCTTCAAAAAGAATCAGTGGACGCTCCCTAATATGATATTTTGGCATTACTGCTGGAGCAGTCAAAAGAAAGGCTCCTACCGGTGGCGTATCCATCGCGGTGCCCCATAGAAACGGAGCAGACATATGTCCCAAATTGAAAAGGAGGCACTAGCAATCACGTGGGCTTAGGAAAACTTCTGCAAATACCTATTAGGATCGACCTTTCACATGGAAACAGATTAAGAGATTGTGGCACCATTACTGACGACCAAACGACCTCACCAGCTACGTCTTTACCTTTAGTGTTTCAAGATGCGTCTTTTCAAGTACGACTACACCGTGTCCCACAGCCTAGGCAAATAGTTGTACAGAGCTAACCTTCTTTTACGGAAGCCATCATGGAAGCTGCATGGGCGTTCCAGTTAACGTTTTGAGGAAAACGCTGTTTTATGCACAAAAGTAACTGGCACACCCATGCATTTCATCGGAAACTGTGAAAATTAATATCTCGAAACTGGTTCAGTCCTGAAAATTCGTTCCAAGTGGATACGCCTTGTGAACCGTCAGCGGCTATAATTCGTAGATTGAAAGATGTGCCGTAAAATAGTTAGTTAAAAAGTTAATTAGCGTAAGTAGTTAATCATTCAATTAGACGTATTGATTTCTCGTGGAAGTAATGATCGCCTCATCGAGTAGTTTAGATCAATGATTATAATTGTGCTATCTGCCACAGGCAATTTTTCAATATTTCATCATCATCATCATCATCATCATCATCATCATCACCAGCCCTTATTTATGTCCACTGCAGGACGAAGGCCTCTCCCTGCGATCTCCAATTACCCCTGTCTTGCGCTAGCGTATTCCAACTTGCGCCTGCGAATTTCCTAACCTCATCATCCCACCTGACTTTCTGCCGTCCTCGACTGCGCTTCCCTTCTCTTGGTATCCATTCTGTAACCCTAATGGTCCACCGGTTATCCATCCTACGCATTACATGGCCTGCCCAGCTCCATTTCTTCCGCTTAATGTCAACTAGTATATCGTCTACCCCCGTTTGTTCTCTGATCCACACCGCTCTCTTCCTGTCTCTTAACGTTACTCCTAAGATTTTTCGTTCCATCGCTCTTTGTGCGGTCCTTAACTTGTTCTCGAGCTTCTTTGTTAACCTCCAAGTTTCTGCCCCATATGTTAGCACCGGTAGAATGCAATGATTGTACACTTTTCAATATTTGGTGCAGCTAAATTGATAGCCCGGCACGACACCGATGTCGATAAGAACTCACCCTGATGCCGACGTTCGGGCGACTAGTTAGCAGACTTTGTCTGTGGGACCTATATTGTCATACTAGTATGACGGAGACGCGACTGACGACGTTACCAACAACAGTGAGTCGTCTTAGTGTGACAGACTTTTGTGCCGGGAACCCCGAGTCACGATGGCGGTGCGATCGGCTGCCGAGTGAGAACATCATAAAGGCAACGCGAATGTCGCTGCAACTGCGCTTGTGTATTTTATTTACTGACGCTTAAGTTGTGTCGAAACCACGGTGTAAGATATATACTCTTTAGGTGAGGACACTCGCCAGACTCGATCGACCAGATAAAGTAGCAAAGGCGCGCGCCGATCGGCCCGGTGACGGCAGCGGATACCTATCGTCAGTACGACGCAACTTCAACACAGAAAGCTTTTTATTGGTTTAATCTCCCGTTATAGCAACCGGCGGTTCGCGGGAAATCCGAAATGATTGAGTGACGCACGAAAGTAGGTGACCGGGGAGAGGGCATGCGCGCGTTCCTTGTCGGCGCACGCTCTCGCCTGCGTTCTAACTGAAGTTGCGTCGGTCCGCCGGTAGGAATCCGCTGCCGGCCCGATAGACGCGCGCCCTTGCTACTTTATCTAGCAAGCAAGCCGAGAAGTGTCCCCACCTAAAGAGTCTTACACCGCGGTCGAAACGTAGTCCTTTCTGAGTTGAAATGCACAATTTACAACCCATGTCAGCCGTCCACATTGACTTCGAGGCGGTGTCGTTCAGCGCAGCTTCATTAGACCTAGCACAGCCTTCGAGTTCGTCCACTACCGGCGGTCCGGAAATATAGTATAAGCAAGTGCGACGAAGGAGCCTGCTTCTATTGTTCAGTCCTGGCCATACCGCCTTGAAGTGAATCACTTTGAGCATAGCACGATGCACATGGGAAGCGGCGACACGGCCGAAGTGCCGCAGTACATCACCGTCTGTCGGTAGCACTCGTTCCATGAATCAAGTGCGACTACGCGTAGAGTGGTAGATCTGTGCGTATTGTTATGCTGCCAAATTTATTAGTTACCGAGAAACAGTTTGTCTCTTATGCCAAACGGGCAACAAGTGATGGCCCTTTCGATACTGCAGAGTAAATAACAACATCGCTCGTTGCCACGCCGAGTACGGCCGGCATCGGCGTTTTCACCTAATATACGCGCTCTCTAAATGAGCGATTACGTGCGCAGAGCAATGCGCTATCGAACACACAAACTGATGAACACGGAAAAGTGAGGACCACCTGTCCAAGTCAGCAGTAACCGCCCTCCCCGAATCGGCGACTATAGTCGCGGTTTTCCAAGTGCCCGGGACGCTCGTGCCTTCTCGTCTCAGTGTGACACAACGCTTCTCATGTTCGCATGACAAGTGTTCATATATGTTTTGAGACTTAAAGCGAACAGCGAGCTGTGGCCGCACACGTGTAAACAAATGCGTCGTTCTTGTGTTGCATAAATACTCAAAGAGATATGGTCAAAGCTGAGCTGTAAAAGCAGCTTTTATCATCCTATTGGCGTACGTTCAGTGCAGCTCTAACAACTCGGCCACTGCCTAACCTCCACTGAGCGGAGTCGACCCTAGCTCCAACTTGGTGTGAGCGGCTGGCGGGTGCTCACGTTTTGTGCATTTCACATTCCCAAGCATGTTTCGATTGATATTTGGTACGACTAAATAGGAATAATAAGAATACAATCGCGGTGCGATGTAGTTGTTCAGAGGCACATCGCACGGTGGCTGCTTTTTTTTTTTTTTTTCGGCGTAGCTGCACGAAAGCCCTTCATCATATTTCGACCACTTTCGCGGTTGAAAGTCGCGCCAGAGTCGTTGCCGGCCTCGGTGTCCTGTCCAGGAAGCGTCCGCTCGCACAAACCTAAGGACTACAGCGGCTGCACAAATGCACATTTCAATTCTCTTTTCATGCAGCGTGCCCCTGCGTCCCGCGCGGCCCCGCGACATTTGCTTCCCTCGGAAGGTCGCGCCACCGCGCAGTGCAGAAGGCGGATTGTCGACGGTTACGGTAATATCGGCCGAAAGTCCTGCGTCGTTGACAGAACATGGCGTGGCAGATTAATCGGCGTGGTTAACTTGTCGTGTCGGAGACTGTCTGTCACGACGATCAGCAGTGGCCCCATCCCCGGAAGTCGCTGTCCTCAGTTTTCCTGACGTGGGCATGGACTTGCAAACCTGTTGCGAACATCAGAGAACGTGAAGTAGCGGCTAGGCGAGATGATGCGCCGATGAGATGGTGAACGTGACTGGCGTCTTTGTGCGGGAGAACACAGCTGTTGAGAGACCAGGTACTGCTCAATCTCGCGTGAGCGCTCACCATTGCTTGGTCGACGCGCGTTAGGGTGAAATCCCTGAAGGCCCATCGTCCGATAAGGGCACTGACGATACAGATGGTCCGCTTCACCGCAGTGGTAGCAAAGTCGCCGATTATACGAGGTGAGCCACACGTTTGATTTCCGTGTGATCTCTCGCGGGCCTACGTACTGTTGGGACTTCGGGGTGGAGGACGATAGACGGACTTTTTCAGCAGAGGAAGAAGAAACGAAAAGCTTTATGCAATATTTACAGATAGTGAGTAATAGCGTACATGTAGCTGTAAGAGCGCATCAGACCGACTGGGCGGCTGGTGGCGACTCTCTGTCCTCACAATGGGCCGGTTCTTCCTTAAATCCCCTTGGCGGCGACTCCTCGTCGACAGGACCCAGACGGGGCGGGGCGGGTGCTGACGCCACCCGCGTCGTATTCTTGACTTGTGGCGATGATGACTTGTGTCGAATTGATTCGTCGCGGATAAATGGGAGTTCCTGTCGCCTCGATGATAGGGTTGTAGTATGGTAGCACCCGTCGCCTCGATGATGGATGGGCACGTACATGGCACAACAGGACCCCCGCCGCCTGGTAATACATCCAGAAATCGAGCTGTTCGACGCGGCTCGACGTATGCGATGTGCTGATTGAGTGACTTTCTTGATGGGGTTAAGGGAAAGGCTTTGCGGCTATTTCATCCGCTGGTCTTTCAGATCTGAGAAAGCTCACGGAATGACCGAAAATCAACGCCAACCATTTCGGCGAAAGTGAGCACCCTCCCAATGCTCTCCACAACGCCAGACCAAACCCTATGAAAGCAAACGCCCTAACCCCCTCTGTGCTCTCAACAGCACCCATTAATGTTATTGTACTAAACACGAAACACGCACCCGATAAAGAGCCCGGGATACATACCTCTACAAATAGTGATCTCAAAGAAGACACATTCAACGAGAATAAACAGCTAAAGAATAGATTGCAAAGCGATTCCCAACAGTCATTCGGGCAGGCCAGGCACAGCTGAGGCGATCGAAGAAAGTTTATCTTTTGCCCTGTCTCGCTCTGAGCGAAACTCTGTGTTACTTGGTTTGCAATGATAGCCCATTCGAGTGGCAGCGTTAGGCTCTCGAACGATCAGGAAGCTCATTTTAATCGGTGACACTAACGTGACGATACCCTTCACACGATATTGTGTCGTAAGGGATTAGCAATCAACTTCAATGTGCTAAAATAACTGAATAGACAAGAGTATACGTGATAACGTAGCATTAACACTTTTAACTTCCAAAGTAAGCTCTCGGATAAGCATATATGCTGCAGCCTAAAAGGCTCTGCTAAGTCCGTCAGCATTTGTATGCAGCTTCCCCTTCTTGTAGCGAACAGAGAAATTTTGGTGCCGAAGTGACAAGCTCCACCTGAGTAGACGGCCATTTCTTGGTGACATGGTGTGTAACCAGGTCAAAGGGCAATGATCCGTCTCAACAATAAATGGTGACCCGGAGACATAACAAGCGAGCTTATCGGCAGCCCATACCAGACAAGCGAACTCCTTTTCGGACGTACTATGCGCCTCCTCTCTAACGCTAAGCTTCCGGCTCAAATATAAAACGGGCCGCTCGTGCCCAACGGCATCCTCCTGGCAAAGTATGGCTTCTAGGCCGCGGTCACTCGCATCACATTGTATAATAAAGCTTTTAGAGAAATTAGGGGCCATAAGCACAGGTCTTTCTATAATACCCCGCAAGTCCCAAAAACGCCCTTACTTCCGACTTTGCAGTTGGACGCCGGTATTCCAAAACGGCAGCAGCTTTTAGCTCGGAGGGTCTACGCTGGCCGCGCCCCACGACATGACCCAAGTAGCTCACACTAGCACACCCCAAATGGCACTTCCGCGCTCTGACAGTGAGACCCGCGTCGCGCAGTCGACCTAGGACTGTGCGCAAATGATTAACTTGCTCCTCCCAGGTGTGGGAGAAATAAATAAGGAAGGGCGAAATCTCCCAACCCGTGCAACACTCGATCCATTAGGCTCGAAAAGCAATAGGGAGCATTCTTTAGGCCAAAGCTCAGCATCACAGGACGGAATGTTCCTAATGGCGAGATGAATGCTGCATATCGAGACGCACGTTCGGTCAGTGGAACTTACCAATAGTCTGCGGTGGAACTTGCCAATACCCTCGCACTAAATCTAAAGTGGAGATATACATAGAATTTGCCACCGTCTCGACTCTTTCTTCGTTGTTCGGTATTGGATACGCCTGATCTAGGGTTACCGAATTTAGCCGGCGATAATCCACGCAGGGTCTTGGTTCTTTACCTGGAACTTCAACCAGGATAAGTGGGGAAGTGTAATCACTTTCTCCGGTATGATAAACCTTGTTTTACTTTCCGCCGAGTTTCACCTCGTATAGTTCGTGTCGGAAAGGCTCGATACCACTTGAGCAGGCCCTTCCCATTGAACATCCATTTTGTTCTTCTTGCACTGTCTTAGCAACATTACCTCGTCGCCAATGTGGAACGAGCGCTGTCGCGATGACTTATCCTAATAAGTCTTTGCTAAACTCTGTGCAGCCTTAATATTTTCCTCAACTTGCTCCTTGGTTTTTGACAGCCTTTCCAGCAGGTCTAACACATAACTTACCACACGTGGGTCCCCTTGATAACCCTCCCAAGCGTCTTTCAGCATGCTCAATGGTGACCTTAGGTTACGCCCGTAAACTAGCTCGGCGGGGCTAAACCCAGTGCTCTCGTGTGGCGCGGACCTTATTGCGAAGAGTGCTTGCGGGATGCAAGCCTCCCAGTCTTAGTCGTGCTCAAAGTGCTCTCAATACCCGCTTAAGCACGAAATGCATCCGCTCAACATGATTCGACTGGAGATGATAAATAGAGCTATGACTTATCTTTATTCCGCAGCGTTCAAAAAACGTTGTTGTCAAGCAGCTAGTAAACACGCTCCCGTTGTCACTTTGAATCTCCGCCGGGGAGCCAACACGGGCGAATGTGGACAATAGTGCATCAACAATGCACGGGGAGCTCAGCTCTCTAAGTGGGATTGCCTCGGGAAATCTTGTTCCCAAGCACAGTATGGTCAAAGTATATCGGCAACCTGAACGGGATTCCGGGAAGGGTCCTACCACATCTATTACAAGCTTCCGGAACGGTTCTGTAACAATGGGCACCAATTTCATTGGGGCCTTCCACTTGTCGTTGGATTTACCAACTCGCTGACATGCGTCGCTTGACCGAACAAGTGTTTCAACCTCTTTCCAGCATCCTGGCCAATAGAAATCTTGCGCTAGCCTAGCCTTTGTCTTCTTGATACCGAGGTGACCAGCCCAAGCATTCCCATGCGCTAACTCTAAAAGTTGTGGTCTGTACTTTTCTGGCACGAGTAGTTGCTTGTATCTCCGACCCTTGGAATCCTGCTATTTCCGGTACTTGAGACCTGACCTGACAATGACTTTATTTCCAACAAACATTGTTGGGGCTCCTCCAGGCGAAAAGCTGCGACATGCAGCTTGAATGTGCCTGAAGGCCCTCACATGGCAGCAGTAAGTCCCCTATCGGCATCATCATCAGCCTATATTTATGTCCACTGCAGGACGAAGGCCTCTCCCTGCGATCTCCAATTACCCCTGTCTTGCGCTAGCGTATTCCAACTTGCGCCTGCGAATTTCCTAACCTCATCATCCCACCTGACTTTCTGCCGTCCTCGACTGCGCTTCCCTTCTCTTGGTATCCATTCTGTAACCCTAATGGTCCACCGGTTATCCATCCTACGCATTACATGGCCTGCCCAGCTCCATTTCTTCCGCTTAATGTCAACTAGAATATCGTCTACCCCCGTTTGTTCTCTGATCCACACCGCTCTCTTCCTGTCTCTTAACGTTACTCCTAAGATTTTTCGTTCCATTGCTCTTTGTGCGGTCCTTAACTTGTTCTCGAGCTTCTTTGTTAACCTCCAAGTTTCTGCCCCGTATGTTAGCACCGGTAGAATGCAATGATTGTACACTTTTCTTTTCAACGACAGTGGTAAGCTCCCAGTCAGGATTTGGTAATGCCTGCCGTATGCACTCCAACCTAATTTTATTCTTCTGTAAATTTCTTTCTCATGATCAGGGTCCCCTGTGAGTAATTGACCTAGATAAACATATCGGCATACGTACATCAAACACTCATTTGTTAGGATATACAATTACAGGGTAGCAAAAAAAAATGGAACATGTAAAGCAAGTGTACAACTTTGTGTAGAACGAGATGTTCTTTCGGGCCACTCCTTCATTCACATTAGCCTGCAGAACAGTTAGGGAAGGGTCACTTTTCTGTGCCACGATAAGCGTCTCTCTACTAAGCTGCTCCCAGCAAAAGGATGCTGGACTAAGGAGTGAACCCTCTACTTCAGCCCTAGGCGCCCCGTTTTTCCTAGACTCGAATGGCTCCTCACCCACTGTCACTGATCCGGTAATTGATCCGTCGCAAGTCTGACTCTTCTGCTTTTCATCAGCCGTATGGGAGCTCCCGGCCCAGGCTGCCGCTACGAGGACGTTACATTGTCCGTTTCCGCGTTTGAAGATGAGCTTTCAAGTTTCTTTGAGAGGGCGCGTGACCGCGATCGCGTTAATGCCATGTAAGCGAGACTGGTAGAGAACGACCGGCCCTCCTTTTCTAAAAGCTGCTCCGATTTGTTCGAAAAAAGATATGGAAAGTGTTCGGGTAAACTTGGACTCACGGCTGCCTCCGTTTGCAACCTTCCAAAAACGCCCTCGAGGGTTCCCCTGGCAAGTGGCAAGCACGCGCTCTGCTCTTCTGCGACTTGTCTGATCCAGGCGCATTCCCCCGTGTAGTCCCCGGGAGAAACACAGGACGGATGAGTAACATCCATGGTGGCGGCTGAATCGCGAAGTGCCCTGCACATTTACCCGTTTACCACGACATCCTGCATATATGGCTCGAGCAGCCTCATATTTTCGTCTGACTGGCTAATGCTGGCGAACGCGATTTGTTCCTTGCAATTTGAGGAAATATGGCCTTCCTTTCCGCAACAGAAACAGATAATTTGTCTCCGGGTCTCGAACGCGTGCGCTACGTCTGTTTTAGCTTTAGCGGCCCCAGCCGCCTGGCCTGTCTCTGCTAGCCCTTCCCTTGCCACCTCAGCCTTATTCGATACTCCTTTGCTGAACTCGTCGCTCGTAGATGATTTCTTATTCGGCAACAGTGGGTTGCGAGAGGAAAACCGCTTTAAAGAATAGTCCTTTTTTTCTGGCCTATCTTCCTGAATAGGTTTTCCTTGGAATAGGTTTTCCTTGGAGCTGCCCTGCCTTCTCTAGGTCTACCTCTGGGAGCCTGTCCTGCAGCCAGAGTCTAACTTCTTCTCGAAGAACTCGGTAAAACTGCTCCAGTGCTATGCACCTTGTCGTGGTTGCCATACACTTGTGCACTTTTGAGCCACTCCTTTAAGTTAGATTGTAACTCATACGCGAACTCAGTGTGCGACTCGCTGCCCCTTTTTGCCTGTCCAAACCGCTGTCGAAATTCCTCGGCAGAGAGGCGGTATTTGCGAAGCAGCGCGGCTTTTACCTTCCCGTAGTTCTCGTAGTCTTCTTTAGACAAGCGTGCAAGAACTTCCGTAGCCTCGCCTGGGACAAGTGAAATAAGTTTTTGAGACCAAAGGATTTCGTCCAGCCCTATCTTTTCACACGTATGTTCAAAATTCACGAGAAAAAGTGCGACATCCCCGCCTATCCTGTACGGTAGCATAAAGTCCTGTATTCTCAGTTCAGGCGTATCGTCTCCACCCGAAAGGGGACTTGAACGCGCCGAGCTGATTAGACTTAGCTCTATTTTCAGTTCTCTCGTTTTAAGAGCATATAATCTCGCTCTTCGCGCCTTGTTTCTCCTCTGCCTCCTCGCGCCTTTTTTTTTTCTCTCTTCTGCCTCGTTGCGAATTTTTTTCTTGCTTCTCTTCTCAAGAATTTCTCCCCAAACCTCTTCGACTTCCTCCTCAGTTACCTCTTGTGCTCTCATAACGTCAAGAATGGCTTCATTTCGCCTTGCCGCGGCAACCTAAATGCCCATCTCCTGACAAACATCAAGAAGGTCCTGTATCCTGAGCTTCTCCATCGTGATCTGACGGCTCGTCTCCGGTTTTGCCTCTAAATTAGCTTTGCTTCCGAAGCCGGATGCGAGGCTTGAAGCGAACTGAGACAAAACCACTACAACCCTTTCAGAATACTTGAGCAAATGTCCTCAGCATTTACGTGTGTGACAGAGGTCTGGCGATGAGAAAGGCAAACGTCGGGCACTCACCCCTCCAAAGTGGCTGACGCCGGTCGATCTCGTGGCTGCCGTTGAGCGGTGTAGCGGGTGTTTATCCGACTTCGAATCCCACAGCTTGCCATCCACTGTTGTGACTTCGGGGTGGAGGACGATAGACGGACTCTTTCAGCAGACGAAGAAGAAACGAAAAGCTTTATACAATATATACAGATAGTGGGCAATAGATTACATGTATCTGTAAGAGCGCATCAGACCGACTGGGCGGCTGGTGGCGACTCTCTGTCCTCACAATGGGCCGGTTCTTCCTTAAATCCCCTTGGCGGCGACTCCTCGTCGACAGAACCCAGACGGGGCGGGTGCTGATGTCACCCGCGTCGTATTCTTGACTTGTGGCGATGATGACTTGTGTCGAATTGATTCGTCGCGGATAAATGGGAGTTCCTGTCGCCTCGATGATAGGGTTGTAGTATGGCAGCTCCCTTCGCCTCGATGATGGATGGGCACGTACATGGCACAACAGTCCTCATACGGGTTTACATTTGTGGCGGGAAATTGACGTGGTAGAGCTGAACCAGGGGAAGGCAAACGTCGTCCTGCAGATGGTTGAGGACTCCGTAAGGCTTCGGCATATGTCAGGACTGCGGCTTCCGCTCGCGTTGGTGCCAATGGTTGGGCCACGGTCCCGATTTCGCCACGAATGATGTCACCAAGCGCAGTACCAGTCGGCTGACAAGCAGTTTTGCGAACTTCCTCAAGCTCTTCGCGCACAACGCTTTGCACAAGCTCTCGGAGTGACACATGTCCGCAGGTGACACGGCGGCGGGGGTGCTTTGGCGGTCGTACTACTGCGAGCGTTGCTGAAGCCGTCGCTCCATTGTCGTTGCTTCAGTTATCAGCGACGGTAGCTGGAGGGTTGCGCATGAGTTGTTCTTTCATCCCTCACATTAAGAGACGAACTTTCTTTGTCTCGGCCATGCCTGCATCAGCACGTTGAAACAAACGCGACATGTCATCGACAAACATGACCACGCTTTCATTTGGCTTCTGAAACCGACTCTGCAAAGCCTGCTCGGCCATTTCTTTCGGGGCTGCTGTATGTCTCGCGGAGCTGTCGTCGGAATTCTTGCCAGCTAGTGAAGGAGCCCTCATGATTCTGGAACCAGGTGCGAGCGTAGTCTTCAAGGGCAAAGTACATGTAGCGCCAGTTTCCTAGAGTCATCCCACGGATTCACTGAATGCGCTGACTCGGTCCAAGTGTTCAAGCCAATTCTCCACGTCCTCGAACACGTCGCCATGAAATGACTTCGTAACGCGCGCTGCATAGACGACACTCGGGGTAGAAGTGGATTAGAATGTGTCGCTCTCCTGCGTCTGACTTGCACTTGCCCTTGTGGTGGACATTCTCACCGGGCTCAATGGGCCGTATTCAGGAGGTAGTCCTTGCAAGCGGCAGCTGCGGCGAAATGCCCGGTTTTCCTCCAGGTTCATAGAAATTATGGTAGAAACTTCAAGCGTCGAGAGGTCAAATCAGTGGATAGTGCTACATGCGTGTGGTATTTGATTGTTTGAACGAGGCGCGCGGGCACCATCACTCGAGAAAAGAAGAGGAAGAACGAGCTGGGCTCACGCTGTGAATCTACCCGGTCAGCGCTGCAACCGCTGTTTCAAATACAACCTGTAAATAGTTGCTCGTCTTACTGACTCGTCCTTCGCGTAACAATAGGATGGTACTCAGCACCTCCACCAATTTGTCACGGTAGTAACACGACAAGCAACAGCCGGCCACACTGCAGAACAGCTCCGATCGAGCAGCGCGTCGTCTTCGTCTCCCTTCACCGAACGGGGCGCGCAAAATAAAGCTTAAGCAAACTGTAACCGAACAACGCCCGGAAATGCACTGAATTTACGTGTCAATAAAGTTTGTAGGCGTCTTGTGGTGATGCAACTACGGTGCTGTGGCAGTTGAAGAGGTCTGGCTGGTGTGCCGGACAGCGGAGTTAGAAACGGCAGTTTTGTGCGATGTTGCGCATCATGACAATGTTGCGAGCCAGCACTGCGTGCGTCTGCTGTACTGTCTGTTTTGTGTTCCCGCGCTGTGCAATTGAAATTATGCACTACGAACGTGCCACACAGTGCACTCCTTTTTCATCCGTCGTTCTATGTGAGTGGTGGCGTGATTCTTATAGCAAGCTTGCCTTTAGTGCCCGTGTCGCATGAATTGCTTTTGTCGCATATGCTTTCATTCGATATAGGTCCGCTTGTTTGCGGAGACACGAAACCGTGGAGGAATCGTGCTTGGAATGCTGACTACAGATAGGCCCGAGAAACGCTCGCGGAAAAGTCACGAGACTGGTCTCGGCGAGTTGCGTACTTGGCAATCGTTGACTCGGCACATGCCTCTTCTTCGTAGACGACAAGAAAACGTAGGCGCGCTTCTTTGCACACCCAAGACATAAACAGGTGACTACACAATGAGACCCGAGGAGTCACATGGAAGGTGCACTTAATGCATTTGGCAATTTTTTAGCGGCCACCATTTCTCTGAAAGAATGCGCCTCATTCTTGACTTGTTTAGCTTGACCATAATGTCCACGTCGAACCTATCTTTCGTAAATATTATTAGCCACCTGTTTTTTTTTTTGGCCAAACTTTGTTACCAAACTTTGTGTTCGCCAAAGCTTTTGTTATAGGCATGCACCATTGGTGGTACCGGTATACGGACACTACGGCACGCTCATAGCAAGGCTGTCGTAGTGACTGCCAAAGTAGCATTGTTCCACTCAGTGCAGTTTTATGACGTCATAAATGAGATGACATGGCATTAGTGAGTTGAATGACATGCTATGACATCAGTGTCATTAATAAGATAACCTAGTATTAATGAAATGAATGACCTGACATGCATTTGATTAACCGGGTGTATTCTGGATATTTCTGTCTTGACATGCATGTCATCCATCCCGGCTTTTCTATATTCATCCACACACACTATATATATATATATATATATATATATATATATATATATATATATATATATGCGTCCGTGTGTGTCTGTGTGTGGACTCATGCAACAATTACTCGCTCTGTTCGTGAGGTGTATTTTATTTCACAGCATCACTTTTCTTCGAGCAGTGCACATGATTTCTTTATCGATGGTGGTACGTGATTTTATTCGCCGTTCTTTTTTTTATGTCATCGTATTGACGCCCCATGTCATCGACAGGATTGTCGTAGGCGTACGTTCGCTCGCACCACAGGATGAGCAAAGCCGTGGCCACTGCGTCGCTTCGACTTAGTGCAGAATTGACACTATGAGCAACATATTAGAAACGTTTAGGCGTTTGTTTTTTGTTGTTTCATCTCGCATGGAAAATTATAGTCTCAAAAGCGTCGTGAAAAATAGTCATCCGCAGCCCTGCGAGCGAAAGAAAGCTCAAACTACAAAAAAAAAAAAAGATATAAGTGCTCAAAACATATCAATGACACATTTGACGATTTTCCGAGTCTTACGCTACACTTGTATTTGCTACCACCCAGTAGAGTGTCATGGCAACTAATAAATGTTAGGCTATCACGCGCATAAAGAAACACAGCCTATCAGACAATAAACAAGTTCGCAGCACAGCATTAATGTTACTGCCTTCCACAGCAGCGCACGCCCAATACAATTATGCACTAAAACTGCTCCGTGTATGTTGAGATGACCAATCGGAGCGTGCCACAAAGATAGAGGCACGCGCCATCCTCGGCTATCAGTTGTCGCCTCTAGACAATCGGCCGCAACAGCGCTTTCCAACGCTTACCCACGTCAGCTCGAGCGGCGCCTTTAGGCATAATTATGTTCGTAAGACTGCTACACCCTTATCGTAGAAATTTATGCTTACGTCGACAGCGGCTGTTTAGGTATTGTGAATTGGTTTACCCTTACTATTGGCGCAAGTACTGACGTTCGAACCTGTGCTGTCATTACGTACACGCCTTTTTTTTTAGACTACAGAGCTTGTATTTGCAGCGGCACTCATTACAAGCTTGATGATGTTACGAACAGTGTTAGCTATGCGAATATGCTATTTACGTCAGTTTTGTTACGCCAAAAATTTTTTCGGAAGCTAGCTTAGTGAATTCTGCCCCTGTTCCTGGCAAGTCAGCTTGAAGGAAGTTGTGAAATATGCGTCACGTCCACTGCGCAGTTTCGTACTGCTGGCTCCACAATATAATCCAGCATGCCTGCTGGAATGGACTTCCATGGAAGCTTCGCTGCTACATGTGTTCGTAAAACGTATCGTAGACTGCGCAGCCACAGCAGAGTCAAGGCGATGAATTAAATGTGCTGCGTTTACTGCAATACAACAGATGTCGTAACCTTCGCGGTGGTTCTGCATGGCTTGTTTTATTTTTTCCGGATGAAAAAAAAATAAATTAAGGGGTTTTATGAGCCAAAGCCACGATCTGATTATAAGGCACGCCGTAGTGGAGGACTATAGAATAATTTAGACCACCTGGGGTTCTTTAACGTGCACCTAAATCTAAGTACTCGGGCGTTTTTTCATTTCGCCCCCAACGAAATTGTGCCGCCGGGATTCGATCCCGCGACCTCGTGCTCAGCAGCCCAACACCATAGCCACTGAGCAACCACGGCGGGTTTCCGGTCGAACGATCACGCAACGGTGGTGTCATTTGAATAATGCGGACCAACAAATGCTATATTGTAGCGAAATTTTAGCGCGAAGGAATCAGGAGCACGAGGGATTTTCGATGTGAAAATAACGTGTCGCTGTTTGCGCGAATGTCCAGAACCGCGATGAAACTACGGTGCAGCGCCGCTTTTTCGAAATGCATTTTTTCCAGCATGGCGACCGGAGCGATATCTTGCCGCATAGAGTGACCCACGCCAAATGAAAACAATGGCGAATCATTTACAAATTGGTGATAGTTTAGTTTTTTTAGGTATGCAGCAGGCTATACGCCTAACGCACATGAAGGTAGCCTGTGAATTCTGTGAAAGTGTAGAATGCCTACTCGGTGGAAGCGCGTGCAGCTCAACAATGCCAAATATTTTTCCGTGCTCAGTACACGGGCGTTTATTAAGGAGACCTGCACGCACTTTGATTTCGCAGGAGCCGGAGTCCAGGCCGTACCCCAAGGCTGTCTTCTTCATCATCGGCAACGAGTTCTGCGAACGGTTTTCCTACTATGGCATGCGAAGTGAGTATCGGGCAGCTCTCGCTCTTTCAGGAAGGCTCTCAGGCGTAGACGGTTTACTACGCAGTTGCTGGCTGGGATTTTGCGAAGCGCGAGATGGGACGAGGACGAACGCTCACAGAAGCGGCCACAAACAAAACACTAAATGATCAACCAAGTGTCGACGCTATCGAGAACATATGGTTGAAATGAATGGTTTATGCGGCCGCGATACGATTTGGGCGACACCTTCTGGCGCTTTCGTGTCCTATCTTGAGCGACGGCATGTTGCCCTCACTATGGCTACGTTTACTGAACAAGGCGGGTCGAGCTGAGACAGACCGACTCGACAGCGTTTCGCACGGGTCTGGACAACAGCGGCACGCATCGTCGAGCCAAGACCGCCGAGACGCGTTCCAACTGGGATTCCGCAGCCGTCTGCTCCATTTCATGGCTCTCACCATGAGATTGCACTGCAGAGTGCTCTACGGCACTCATTAACAAAATGTTATCCATCTCTGTTCTTTTGGCTCCATCACAGATAGCATTTTGTTTATTGGCGGTGCCGAGCTCTACTTTCCGCTTTGATGATTTCATGCTGCTCACTGCTACCGTTTCCGAGCTTTTGTGCGAGCAGATGGGCTTGCGTTCTTTTGTCCTTTGATCTGTTGCTATATGGGGTGGTTATTTTTAATTTGGCTGAAATTTAAAAAAATCGCCTGCTGCAGATAACATAATTCTAGTGCTTCAGCTGGATTATTCAGACAGGCTAGAATGACGATGAACGAACGACGACGATGGTATCACGACCACGGTATCATAGCGAATGTTAGACGATGGAATTGGATCTGAAATGGTGACGACAGTGGGTTGACTGTACAGGATGACTAAGCCAACAGCCGCGATGGCATCACGTCGAGTGTGTGACGACGATGGAAAGGCTACGACGGCGCCATAATTGCCACCGAATGACTGAGAGCAGGATGGACCAAGAAGGTCGAACTGATGCCGACACTATAAGTTGTAACGACCACGATTACCACGGCATGGCGACACGAGGGCATACGTAGTGTTCGAAGCTTTCTGTGGCAATCAAGGGGAAGCTACGGAATGCTGCGCATGTGTTACCGCGCCAAGTAGTCCGGCAGCCTTTGGCAGGGCTTTTGGTTGCTCGGAACAGACGCTGAATCGACGCAGCTTCCACGTGCGACGGTTTCGCGTTTGCCCAGACGCGGAAGGGAAAAGCCGCAAAATAAGTAAGCTTTTACACTCAGTGGTGTTCTGCCTTATTTAAGTGTTGCTCAGAAACTGTTTGTTTTCTCTTCCCCAGCCTAAACCAACGTAGGTTAAGACGCGGGACTCTTTTCAGAAGCGCTCTCACTTGTGCGTGCTTTGCCTCCGTAGCTTTCCCTTCATTGCCACAGAAAGTTGTCCGCGAGCATGGACAACTCTTTTGTTAATGCGAATAGCATTTCTTACCAACTTGAGCCGTTTCTAGTCAGAGGCGCAGGTTCAATTCCAACCCAGATCGAAATGTACCAAATTTTATTTTCAATGCCATTAATTCACTTTATTTACGAGAATATCCTTGAAAAACGACGTCAATCCAAGCACTTTTGACGTGTATTTACTCTTTGCGCCTTCGGCCATTTTTGGTACCATATTTCGGTCACGCCGACTACGACGGATTTTCGCCTATTGGGGCATGTAATGCTTTCGCATTAACACAATTTCTTTCAGAACGAGATTTATTGATACATTTTCGGCAAGGCACATGAAAGGGAACGCTTTTGGTGCACAGAAAGGTCGGCTGATA